>NC_080377.1:43771650-43853645 GCF_014773155.1 Arachis stenosperma
AGCGAGTGTTGTGGGAGCCCTAGATGGAGGAATTTGGGTTCTTCTTCCTCATTTGATGCAGTGAGGGCGAAGGAATTGGTTTCGAAGTACAATTCTCTGCGGTGTTGGAACCCATGGGTGCAGAGGCCTCTGTATAGATACCTGCTGAGAACGTTCTTGTTCTGCCCTGTGGCAGCTTCCGTGAAGAATGTTTCTCAGGTTTTCTCGGTCTGGATTAGTTACTTGGAGCCTTGGAATGTAACTGAGGATGAGCTCTCTGAGCTTGAAGCTATTGCCAATGGGTCTGCTTCTGCTCTGGTGAATGAAAGGAAGGAGAATTATGTTGCCAGAAGCCGTGGTTATACTCCACAGTGGCAGGATTATGTGCTGTCTAACTACCTATACTTCAGTTCCCTGGTTATGCATTTTATTGGATTTGCTCACAGATTTCTTCATAATGATGTTGAGCTTATAATCCAGATGGTGCTCAAGGTTTCTTTCTCAACCTTCTTTTATGTTTTTCATTGTTCCATATTGTCAGAATTTCCAATGTTGGGCAATCTATGCCTTTCTTTCGTAAGTCAATGTTGTGGGCTGGGATGTTTTATGTTTATTTGACTTGCTTATGAATTTGATAGGGAGGTGGGTATTTACTTGTATAGTGTTTCATGTTTAGGACAATGTTGGGCCATCTATGCCTTTCTTTCGTAAGTCAATGTTGTGGGGTGGGATGTTTTATGTTTATTTGACTTGCTTATGAATTTGATAGGGAGGTGGGTATTTACTTGTAGAGTGTTTCATGTTTAGGACATATGGTGGAACTGAAAGTCTGAAACTGCAGCTGATTCTTGAGCACACTAGCAACTGTATAACAAGCTATATTCGGTTCCTTTCATGTTACAGAAAATTGTATTCCATTGTTTCATGTTTACGGGTTGTAGTGAGTGACTGGGTGATTTGCATGTTCTTAGTTATAATGGCTGTAGGTCCTTGCATGTTATAGTCTCATAGCAAAATCAGATTTTTAAAAGTGGCTACTAAGTTGGATCTGTATGAATTATCCCCGGTGGTAAATAATATTTACAGCTCAGTGCAATGAAGTTTGTTCAGACCAGGAGTTTTTGTCCATCATGATTGTGATATAAAACATAGGAATATTGGAAGCATTGAAATGTGGTGCTTTTAGATGTTATGGAAGTCTTTTTCAATTTTCTTGCTTTACCATGCCGCCCCCATCCCTGGCGGCATGGCCCAGTGGGTGGGGTGAGTAGGAAGTTAAAATCTAGGAATGCTGGATGCATTCAAACATGGCTATTAACTGATGTTGAAGTCTATGTCAATTTTCCCTTCGGCCCTGCAACACATTGGCAAGGCTTTATAGTTTCTAGCAGTGGCATGCATGGGTTAACCAAGTCATTTTAGTTTCCAAATCATTGCTGGTCTTTCCTGATTTTTATTGCACTGTTTAGATAAGCTATGTTGTACGCAATGGAGTTTTGGCCGGCAAAGGATGAACCTGTACACAAGTTCAGGATGGCCAAAATGAAGATTCTTCAATGGATTTAGTCATAGACTTATGGATGAAATCAGGAATGAGAATATAAAAGAGAAAGTTATAGGTAGCACCCATTGTTGAAAAGATGATGGAATCTTGTCTTAGGTGGTTTGGACATGTGGAGAGAAGGCCGTTAGAACATCCGATGAGAGTAGTGGATCATATGGAAGATAGACCAATAGTTAGAGGTAGAGAAAGATCTAAAGAGGCTTTGTGTGAAGTGTTTTAAGCAAAATTTCTGATGAACAATCTCAGACGTGATACATAGGAAGCAATAGCATTATTTGATCGATAAAGCTAACCCCAGTTAGTAGGATAAGATTTTGTTTTCGTTATTGTTTGTTGTTGTTCTAGTAATATTAGTAACTGTAAACCTTGCATCTAAAGTAAATGCAATGGTTTATTGTTTAATTGGCATTTTGGTCTGAGGCACAGAATACTATTCACCTAACCATATATGAAATTGCTAGTAAATATTTTATCTAGTTTGTGAAAGTTTACAAGGAAAATAATCCATTTAGTGTTTTGGTAGTAATATCTGTGAACTGGTTAACTGTTGAAAATACATTTAGATTGCTGCTATAACATTTAGAAAGTTTCTGTGATCTAGTTAAGTTTTTCCCTTATGTGTGTATTGTTGCTGTTATTGTAGACTTTTGAGGCTTATGGGATCTTATTATAGTGATAATATATCTTTTATGTCTACTTGACTGGAACTTTCAGGTGTTAGACATGTTGACGTCATCAAAAGAGCTCATCGACCTTCTGAAGAATGTGGATACGCTTTTCCACTCCAAACAGGCTGGACCTGGACCAGGCAAACCAATGTTGAACAACTTGTACAGATATGTTCCTAGTATCCATGAGCAGTTGCAGGTGGGCTTATTTTTTTGTTCTGTTTTTACAGTTCCTGCAAGTAGCATCTTTCAGTTTAGTAGTTATTTGCCCTCTGTTTGAGCTAAAAGTTTATTCTATACTTACTGTTGGTATAGGATGACTATTTTGAATTATGCGACTTTTCCCACAGTTAATATATTTTGTCATGTGCATCTGAACTTGATCAATTTTGCTTCTCACCTAAGCGCTGTATTAAGTTTGACCTCTTACCTTTACAATTGTTAAAAAGAATAATACTGGTTTTTCAGGACTGGGAAGATGGTTTATGTGAGACTGATGCTGATGGCTCATTCTTACATGAGAATTGGAACAAGGATTTGCGACTGTTTGCGGAGGGGGAGGATGGCGGACAACAGCTTCTTCAGGTCCTTTAATTCTGCTATCAAATATATACATATTATCTAACTAGATTACAACAGTCAAAAGTGTATTTATCTAAGTTGTACCTTTTTTTGGGTAAAAAAGTCAACCAGACTCGTGTTTCAAACTAAAATGATATATATAGTTGATGGTACTAGGTTTTCATCCTTTGTTCTTTTTTTTGGGTCCCTGCAGCTGTTTATACTACGTGCAGAAGCTGAGTTGCAAGCTATGTCTGGGCATGTATCAAGCCTTCAATGCATAGATTCATTGAAGGAAAAGTTGGGGTACTTATTTGATGGACACACAATGATATCATCCCCAACTTCCCCAGAGCCAATCCATCATCAACAATGTCGTGATGACATATTCAAGCCAAGAAGAGCTGGCAACCATGCGTATGTAGATGTTAAGTATAAAGGCGACTGGATGAGACGTCCAATATCGAACGACGAGATTGCATGGCTTGCAAAAGTGCTGATTAGGTTGTCTGATTGGATGAATGAGAGTCTTGGACTGAATCAAGCGGCCGAGGGGACTCAAATAAGCCCCGCCATCCCCTATGTGGAATTTACACCTGATGTTGCCCATGTCTGTGGCCCTTCGGAGGCCCTGAAGGTCTTTTTCTGCGCAGTTGTGTCTTGGCTTTTCTTTGTTGGTGCTGGCTGTTTGGGTTTGATGCGAAGATGTGGTCTGAGGGTGAACCTAAGGGTACTGGCCTCCAAGAAATTTGTAATGGTTTTGGTTTTATATGGTTCATTTAGCATATTGAAAAAAATCATACGAGTTTTGTATAGCATGTAGTGAAGAATATGAATTGGATGTTGGTATACAGAGAAGTGTAGAAAGTGCCGAGGTTTGTTCCCTTTTTTTTTTTTCAGTTTCTGCTCTGTAAATAATAAGTTTTTTGTTTGGCCAAAGGAAAAAGTCAAAAAAAGGAAAAAAATTCAGTCCTTCCTTCTATAAAGGGTATGTGCAGTTGCAAATCCAATTTATTTTCCATTTTACTTTATGGTTAATAATTCTAAATTTTGTCTCTAAGAATATAAAAATTTTTGTATTGAGATTGGTTCGCAGTGTTTTGGGATTTATGAGAGGAAAACATAAATTTAAAATAATTTAATTATTCTATTGGTCTTATAGTTTTGTAAAATTTTTAATTAAATTTTTATATTTTTTTTAATTGGGTTCTTGCATTAATTTTTTTTTCAATTAAGTCTTTTTTAGTTATATAGGAATTTAATTAAAAAAAAAATTGATATAAAAATTTAAATAAAAAAAAATATAAAGACATAATTAAAAATTTTACAAAATTATAGAGATCAATTGAATAATTAAACTTTTTAAATTTATGAAGTGCTGGTGGCAAATTGCGAACAAGAATTCAGTGAAATTGAGATGACGATGTTTCTATAGATGAGCCGATATGTATGGATAGATGTTTCTATGGATGGGCCTTGTATATGTGTATGGAGAGTAAAGAATGAGGATATGAAAGGAAATTAGAGTCCCACTAGTATTTTTATCCGTGATTATAGTACAGAAATATAATTTTTTTAAAATTATATTGATTGTTTTAATATTATAAATTATGATACAAAAAATTTATAGAATCAAATTATTTTTACAAAAAGATTGTAGGGAAGAAAAGTCTCCGTCGACTAAGAAGACTAGGGTTTTCATAGATAAAAAATTAGATAATAAAATTTTTAGTTATTATTTTAATATGATAGAGTTTAATTTATTACTAATAATTATTTCAATATTCGTTATCTAAAATTTGAAACGATTTAACTTGTATACTTTTAATTAGGTGTTAAGTCTGTTGCACAAATATAAATAATTAATTTTTATACTTATAATTTAAAAATAATATTTTTTTCTCTCTATATATATAAAAATATAATTAGATATTAGTATAAAAGAAATTATATTGATAGTTATAAAATTAACTCAAAATTAATTTTTTTTAAACAATTGAATATTTGATTCTAACTTTTATCATAACATTAGTATTTTCTCTACATATTTAATAAATATTTGAAAGAAGAAAAATAAAAATATAAATTAAAAAGATAAGTACTGAAAATTTAAAACTAAATAAAAAAACTAAAAAAATATGTATATAATAATAATATCTTTTATTTGAATTATATTATTTTGTTAAAATTTTTTTTTTGTAGAACAAAAAGAAAAAAATAGAGAATGAGAGAGAAGAGAGAGAAAGATAAAGATGAAGACTAAGAGAGAGAATTTGTTAATTTTGAAAAAAAAAATTTTATTTTTATTATAATAAAAATATCAAGTGACATATTTTGATTTTTCAAATTTACCAATATAAAACATAAATTATAAATTATATATAGAGTGAGAAGGGTAGAGAGAAATAGAAAAAAAAGGAGAGAGATAAATGAGAGAATTTAGAAAAGGATTTTATTAATTTTGGAAGAAAATATTTGTTTGTCTGCTCGGGTTCTCGTTGGTCCAACAGATTAGGCTGGTTCGCTTGATGGAGCAGAGGCTTGAGGGGGTTAGGAACTGGGTGTAAGGAAATGGAGAGGGTCGCCTGTTGAGACTCGCCGGGTGACGATGCGATAGGACCACCTGCAAGGACTCCAACACTCAAGTCAATGTCCGTACAAAGGCGGTTATTAGGGTTAGGGCAGGTGACGTACCTCCGGGAGGGGTAGGTCCCTCCCCTTCTATAGTCCGTACTTCGGGTGGGCCCCCTGTGACCAGGCCCAACTTTTCGGAAGCTTCTGCTAGCTGTCTAGATTCTATGTGGATGAGGTGATGTGCGGATCAACTCTTGGTTTGGGTCGAGCGACCCGTCGGGTCGGCTGATCTCGCTTGAACCCGGGTCACTAACGGGCTGGGGTGGAACAGTGCTCCTAACGTTCCAGCCAGATGCGTAGAAGCTCGTGGCTGGTGCGTTTCGAGCCACTTGGCTAAGGTCTCTCGAGTTCGAGAGTCCATTCTAGAGTTCGTGACCGCAACGCACGAGTCACCTTCGTTCGTCATTGGAAGAGTCGCCTCGATTCCTGCGTCGAGCATTTAATGCTCATTATGGCCGATTTGAACCCTTTTTCACCTGACCTTTCGTGCTTCCCACCGAGAATTATCACCCTTCATTCCTTTACTCTCATATCTTTCATTCCTTCATTTACCAATTTCCTCCTGGCGTACTGCATTCTCTCCTTACTTCTGCCTTTTGTTCGTGATTTGCTAAAGGATTCTCTGCCTTTCTCTCATACGCACCTTCAATCTGCTGCATCTCTTTTGGTAAGCATTTGCCTTTGTTCTTTTTATCCCTGTCGTACCTGCCTTTTTGTTGATCGCCATGCGATATTCCTTGCTTTGATTTACACTAGGTAGTTTGACATAACATCAATTAGATAGCTAGTAAAGGGTATCATTAGGGCTTTGCTTTTTGGATGTGGCCGTTAGATTAGTGCAAATGACCTAGCGTAGTTGTTCCTTGTTTTTTCATCTTCTTCCATGCTTCCGACCTTCCGGGTTAACTTAAGTGGTGCCCCCACTGTAGGTATGGCTCAGTGCCCCGTAGCGCCAAACGTTGTTGATCGCTACATCTGGGTGACTTCTGACGTAAAGGATACGACTTCCCGGGTCACCCGAGAAGATTTACAGGCACTTCAGGATTCCGGGTCCTTGTGTGTAGGGGGTCCAGAGGAAGCCAATTACCAGGTCTTCGTCCCGGACAAGTGGGAACATGTCTGCCATAAGAACATGGCGACCCCCTGGGCATCTGGCTTCCCTTTTCTCCCTTTGTCATGTCTTTGTTGAATCATTGCGATGTTGCTCCTTAGCAACTGCACCTTAACAGCTGGGCCGCGATTCGTTGCTTTGAGCTGGTGTGTGGATACTTGGAGCTCCCGGTCTCCGTAAACGTGTTTCTTTACCTCTTTTTATTAACAAACCCTTCCCGAGAGGGTAAGACGAAAAAAGGGTACATGTCCTTTCAGGCTGTGCAAGGCCGGAGGATCTTTGGACTTTTCGAATATTCCTTCCACGACTTCAAAAGTACCTTCTTTAAGGTTAGGCCGGTCCATGACCATCATCCCTTCTGGCTGAACCTAGAAGGGGAGAGGAGGATACCGACCTATTGGAGCTTTGGAGCTGGCTCTGACTACCTAATAAAAGTGACTTACGATGCATTACATGAGGAGGACCGCCGAATAACCGACATCTTGTTGGCGATCTTTGGTCTTCGAAACCTTAATCCTCACTTCTTAATAGGTGATCGGAAAATTGGTCAAGCCCATGTCGGTAAGCTATTTCCCCATTTCCTCGATTTGTCTTTCCTTTTTGTTCCCACTTGAGCTTTTTATTAATTATTGGGTTGCTGACTTCTTTACTTGCATTTTCCTTGTGGTTTCCATGGATGATCGGAAGACTACGATGGCGGAGCTGATGGCCCACTTCCTTACTGGCAGTGACGACGACAATTCCTCAACAACTCATTCAGAGGTCCCGGGTCCTGACATCATCGGTGAGAGGAGTAGTCGGGCTCCTGCTGAGGATCAAGGTGATTCTCAGCCTTCTGGTAATGCCCAGCCCGAGCACCCTCCGAAGGATGTTGTTGTGGAAGAGTCGATTCAGGAACAGGTGCCTGGTTTTGATGCTAACCCCGACCTAATCATTGTGACCAACCCCAAGAAAACAAAAGGTCCTGCTGGCAAGACTTTGACAGTGATGGAGAAGAATTTTGATGCTGGGTATTTTATCGATTCTCAACTTCTCTTGGGAACTAAGGAGTTCTTTCAAGAGGAGGACCTCACCGCTCAAGCGAGGTGGACTTATCGTAGCCTCCTCCGAGCCGTAGCTATTGCTTGGAAGGTCAAGCCCCTTCTAGCTCAGTGTCAGGTTTTGGAGGGGAAACTTCAGGCCTCTCAAAAAGACATCACTGAGTTGAAAACTCGGGAAGAGTCCCTGAAGACCCGTCTTGATGAGAGAGAGAAGAAAGCAGAGAAGGATGCCTCCGAGATCAACAGGTTGGTGGAAGGTGACCTTTCTCTCTCTAAGGAGTTGAACACTGTTCAGGTCAAGCTGTTTCTGCTGAAGCCAAGGTTAAAGAGCTGGAGGAAAAACACAACGAGGTCATAAGGTCGGCCCAAGCTGCCCAACAGGAGTCTGCTTCCCAGAAGAAGAAGAATAAAGACCTTGTGAAGGATGCCCGAAAGGTCGTTAAGGCCACCGAGGACGGGATCATGGCCCAGATTTCTATCCTGGCTCCCGATCTTGATACCTCCTTGGTTGGGGCTTTCAAGATGGTTCAGGACGGCAGGATTGTGAAGACCCCCCTCTACGTTATTTTAATTTCTGTTGTTTTGTCTTGTCGGGCTGATGTGATGCCCTTGTTTTGTAAGACTATCATCACGACTTGCTTTTATATTGTTCTTGGGCCGATGAGTTGCCTTTAGAAAATATTCATAGTTTTATCGTTTGACTGGTAGGCCCTGATTATTGCTTGTTTGGTACTTATCGCACCGGCGTTGGTTTCTGAGGTGATCAGTCCCGGAAACTGTAAAAAGAAAAATGAAGTACGAGCAATGTGATTGCAACGTTGGCAAAATAACATAAGTAATACATACGTTCATGGTATTTTTGACAAAATATGACAACTAAGCAAAATGGAAGAAAAAACATGGTAATGAAAGAACGTTCCACGTTCTCAACACCTCGCTTCCGTCCAAGTGTTCTAACTTGTAAGCCCCTTTACCAAGTACTTCCCTTACTCTGTATGGTCCTTCCCAATTAGTTGCTACTTTGCCTTCTCCTGGGGTTGGTAACCCAATATCGTTGCGTTATAGCACCAGATCATCTGGTTTGAAACTCCTTTTTAGCACTCTGGCTTTGTACCTTAAGGCCACCCTTTGTTTCAACGCAATTTCTGACAGATGATCCATCTCCCTCATTTCTTCGATAAGATCTTTCTCCACTACTTCCTCAACCCCCCTGATAAGCGGATATTTTATACGCTTTTTGGTAGTATTTTCATATAGTTTTTAGCATGTTTTATTCACTTTTTGTTGTGTTTTTGTTAATTCTTATTCAAAAATCACATTTCTGGACTTCACTATGGGTTTGTGTGTTTTTCTGTAATTTCAGGTATTTTCTGGCTGAAATTGAGGGACCTGAGCAAAAATCTGATTCGGAGGCTGAAAAAGGACTGCAGATGCTGTTGGATTCTGACCCTCCTGCACTCGAAATGGATTTTCTGGAGCTACAGAAGCCCAATTGGTGCGCTCTCAATTGCGTTAGAAAGTAGACATCTTGTACTTTCCAGAAATGTATAATAGTTCATACTTTGCCTGAGATTTGATTGGCCAAATTGGCGTTTAACGCCAGCCAGAAACCCTTTTTCTGGCGTAAAACGCCAGAACTGGCACCAAAACTGGAGTTAAACGCCCAAACTGGCACCAAAGCTGGCATTTAACTCCAAGAATGGCCTATGCACGTGAAAGCTTCAAAGCTCAGCCCAAACACTCACCAAGTAGGTCCCAGAAGTAGATTTTTGCACTATCTGCACTTAATTACTCATTTTCTGTAAACCTAGGCTACTAGTTTAGTATAAAAACGACTTTTAGAGATTCATTTTGGACTTCATGACATTTTTTACTTTTCATATTGTATTCTTGACGGCATGAGTCTCTAAACTCCATGTTTGGGGGTTAGGAGCTCTACTGTGTCTTGATGGATTAATGCAATTACTAATGTTTTCTATTCAATCACGCTGTTTCTGTTCTAAGATATTCACTCGTACTTCAATATGATGAATGTGATGATTCGTGACACTCATCATCATTCTCAAATTTATGAACGCGTGCTTGACAACCACTTTCATTCTATATGAGCTCAACGTAGTCATTGGGCGACAGCTTGAGTGCGTATCTCTTAGGCTCCTGATTCATGAGTTTGATTGCCTCTCCTAACAACAGAGCATTCAAATCTGTGAGATCAGAATCTTCGTGGTAGAGGCTAGAATCAATTGGCAGCATTCCTGAGATCCGAAAAGTCTAAACCTTGTCTGTGGTATTTGACAAACCCCATTTGTAGGGTTTATCTTGTATTGATTTTAGGGGATTTTATCACCTTTTACCCACATTTACTCAATGAAATAGCATGGTTTTGTATATTCTCCTTTAATTGTGCTTAAGAGTGAAAACATGCTTTTTAGGTCTTAAAATAGCTAAATGTAATTTACCTTGATTCCATTAGATGCCTTGATATGTTTGTTAAGTGATTTCAGATTTATGAGGCAAAGATTGGATCAAGGGAATGAAGAAAAAGCATGTAAAGTTGGAGAACTCATGAAGAAATGATGGAACCAAAAAGCTGTCAAGTCTGACCTCTTCGCACTTAATTGACCATAACTTGAGCTACAGAGGTCCAAATGATGCGGTTCCAGTTGGGTTGGAAAGCTAACATTCGGGGCTTCGAAATGATATAAATTTTGCCATATGTTGCTTCGCGTTCAGGGGCGCGCACGCGCACTTTGCGCGCTCGCGCCGATTCTGTCTGTGGCCCACTTTAATGAAATCGTCCCCAGCGGTTTTAGGAGCCTTGTGGGCCCAATCCAACTCATTTCTGATACTATTTAAGTCAAGTATTGAAGGGGAATCAATATACTTTAGATACTTTAGATACTTTTGATCATTAGCTTAGTTTTAGGAGTTAGAGTTAGTTTTAGAGAGAGAAGCTCTCACTTCTCTCTAGGATTAGGAATTAGGGTTAGATTAGGATCTCATAATTCTAGGTTTAATTCAAGTCTCCTTCTACTTCTACCTTCAATTGGTGATTGATACACTTTGGTTCTTCTCTCTATCCCTCTTCTCTTGTTGTAATTTCTCTTATCTTGTTTGTAGGTTTTATAATTGAGATATTTTTGTTCTTTTGTTTTCTTCCAATAATGCAAATTGAGGTAATTCATGATAATTGTGATTTCCTTGATTGTTGTTGTTAATTCTTTGTATTCAATTGTTGTTAGAATTCTTTCTTGTTGTGGTTTACTATACTTTCCTTTTGTGCCTTCCAAGTGTTTGATGAAATGCTTGGAAGAATGTTAGACTAGAATTTTATGTTCTTGGCTTGAGAAGGTAACTTAGGATTTCTTGAGTCACTAGTGTCCAATTGATTGCTAGTTGATAGCCATTAACTCTAGCCTTCATTAATCCAATTAGTGGAAAGCTAGGACTTATGGACTAGGATTGATATAACTCACTTGACTTTCCTTTGTTAATTGATTTAAGGATGACTAAGTGGGATTAATCCTTGCAACTACCATACTTGTGGCTAGTGATAATGATGAAGACCCTTGACAACCAAATCTTGCCAAGACCATTTTGTTAATAAAGTTTTCTTACCATTTACTATTCATGTTTCTCATCTAAAACCCCAAAATAACTCACAACCAATAACAAGACACTTTATTGTAAATCCTAGGGAGAACGACCCGAGGTTTAAATACTTCGGTTTATAGATTTTAGGGGTTTGTACTTGTGACAAACAAATTTTTGTATGAGAGGATTATTGTTGGTTTAGAGACTATACTTCGACGAGATTTCAATTGTAAAATTCTATACCATCAAAAATCCAATCGTCTGTATTCCGAGTAGTATTTGGGAAGGGATGACTGTGACGAGCTTCAAACTTGTGACTGTTAGGCGCAGTGACAGTGTGCAAAAGGATAAATGTATCCTATTCTTACACAAGTGAGAATCGACAGATGATTAGCCATGTACAGAAACTGTGCATGGACTATTTTCACTGAGAGGACGGATGGTAGCTATTGACAACGGTGATCCACCAACATAAAGCCTACCATAGACAGAGCCATGTGCATTTGAAGAAAAAGGCAGTTGGAAAGCAAAAATTCAGAGGGCAAAGCATCTCTGAAACCCCAACCTGTTTTCTATTACTGAATAACAAGTATCATTTATTTCAGGTTCTTTTACTTTTTGCAAACAAAACTCTTTTTATCATTAAACTCCTGACTAAGAGTTACAGGATAACCAAAGCTTGCTTCAAGCCGGCAATCTCCGTGGGATCGACCCTTACTCACGTAAGGTATTACTTGGACGACCTAGTGCACTTGCTGGTTAGTTGTGCGGGGTTGCAAAGGTGTGATTGCAATTTCGTGCACCAAGTTTTTGGCACCGTTGCCGAGGATTGTTCAAGTTTGGACAACTGAAGGTTCATCTTGTTGCTTAGATTAGGAATAATTTATTTTTGTTGGTTTAGAGTTTTCTGTTTGAGTCTAGTTTCATGTTCAAAGTTTGATGTCAATTGCATGTTTTTATTTTCCTTCATATTTTCGAATTTTTGTGTTCCTTGTTTGATCTTCAGTTTTTCTTGTTCTGTGTCTCTCCTTGTTTTTCTTGTGCATTTTCGAATTATTAGTGTCCAAAGTATAAAAATTTTTAAGTTTGTTGTCCTTTGTGTTTTTATTTTTCTTAAAAATTTTCAAAATCTGTTCTTGGTATTCATCTTGACATTCAAAGTTTTCTTGTTTGTTTCCTTTGTTTTGATCTAAAAATTATAATTTTGGTGTCATTCTGTTGTTTTTCTCTTTCCTCATTAAATTCAAAAAATATCTTTTGCTTTATTTTACTCATCATTTTCGAAATTCCTTAGGTTGACTTAGTCAAAATTTTAAAATTTGGTAGTTTCTTATTAGTCAAGTCAAAATTTCAATTTTAAAAATTTATCTTTTTAAATCTTTTTCAAAACAAATTCTTTTCCGAATTTCTTTTTCTATTTTTATTTTTCGAAAATCTTTGATAAAATTTTTCAAAATCCTCTTTCTTTTTTTTTTCGAATTCCTTTTCCCACTTTCTTAATTTGAGTGAAAAATTTTAAGTTTGGTGTTTTCTTGTTAAGAAAATCTCAATCTTTAAAATTTTAAAATCATATCTTTTTCAAATCTTTTCTTTTATTTATTATCTTGCAAGTAGTAATTTTCATATATCTTTTTAGGAAATATCTTTTTTAAAACATCCTAGCCACTTTCTCTCTCTTCATTTTTCGAACATATATTCAATTTTTTTAATTATTTTATTTTATTTTATTTTCGATATATATAAAAAAAGGGAGAGAAAATTGTTTATTCATAATTCACATCATTTTCCTTTCTCCATCATGGACCTAAGTGGGAATGAACAATCCAGAAGGACTCTGGGGTCATATGCTAACCCCATTACTGCTTCATATGGAAGTAGTATCTGTATATCCTTCATCAGAGCCAGTAATTTTGAGTTAAATCCTCAGCTTATTATTTTAGTGCAGCAAAATTGCCAGTATTCCGGTCTTCCACAGGAAGAACCTACTGAGTTTCTGGCACAGTTCTTACAAATTGCTGACACAATACGTGATAAAGAAGTGGATCAGGATGTCTACAGATTATTGCTATTTCCATTTGCTGTAAAAGACCAAGCTAAGAGGTGGTTAAACAACCAACCCAAGGCCAGCATAAGAACATGGAAACATTTGTCATACAAATTCCTGAATCAAGAGTTTCCTCCAAAAAGGATGACACAGCTAAGGCTGAACATCCAAGGCATTAAACAAGAGGATAATGAATCTCTTTATGATGTCTGGGAGAGGTACAGAGAGATGCTAAGGAAATGCACCTCTGAAATATTTTCAGAGTGGGTGCAGTTAGACATATTCTACTACGGGCTTACAGCAAAGGCCCAGATATCTCTAGACCACTCAGTTGGAGGATCTATACACATGAGAAAGATAATTGAGGAGGTTCAAGAGCTCATTGATACAGTTGCTAGAAATTAGCATATGTACGTAAGTAGTGAGTCCTCCATGAAAAAAGAGGCTAAAGCAGTATCCACTGAACTTAGTCCTCCAGAACAAGTTGCTGAACTCAATCAGCAATTACTTGCTCTAACAAAATAGTTAGCAGAATTTAAAGAGATGCTACAAGACACTCAAAATGCTAACAAGAATATGGAAGCACAATTGGATCAGACAAGACAGCAATTATCTAAACAAATAATAGAAGAGTGCCAAGCTGTTCATTTGAGGAGTGAAAAGACATTAAATGCCTCAACTCAAAGTAGCAAGAAGCCAAGAAAGGAACAACTGATAGAGGATGACCAAGCCATTGCCTAAAATCTCTCTGATGACAGTAAGAGGCCAGAGAGGAAAGATTCTGGCGTTCAAACGCCAGAAAAGGGTGTAAAATTGGCGTTAAACGCCCAGTGAATGGCCAATTCTGGCATCCAAATGGCAGAAAAGGGTGGAAAATTAGCGTTAAATGCCCATCTAACCCCCAATCCTAGTGTTCAAATGCCAATAAGGGATCAGACACCTGCAGGTGCTGATAACAACCCCCTTAAGCAGGCTTCTCCAACCACCTCTGTAGGAAATAAACCTGCAGTAACTAAGATTAAAGAATATAAAGCCAAGATGCCTTATCCTCAAAAACTCTACCAAGCAGAACAGGATAAACAATTTGCCCGCTTTGCAGACTATCTCAGGACTCTTGAGATAAAGCTTCCGTTTGCAGAGGCACTTGAGCAAATACCCTCTTATGCTAAGTTCATGAAAGAGATCTTAAGTCATAAGAAAGATTGGAGAGAAAATGAAAAAGTTTTCCTCACTGAAGAATGCAGTGTAGTCATTTTAAAAAGCTTACCAGAAAAGCTTAAAGATCCCGGAAGCTTTATGATACCATGCACATTAGAGGGTGCTTGTACCAAGACAGCTTTATGTGACCTTGGGGCAAGTATCAACCTAATACCTGCATCCACTATTAGAAAACTTGGTTTGACTGAAGAAGTCAAACCAACCCGAATATGTCTCCAACTTGCTGATGGCTCCATTAAAATGCCATCAGGCGTAATTGAAGACATGATTGTCAAGGTTGGGCCATTTGCCTTTTCCACTGACTTTGTAGTACTGGAAATGGAAGAGAACAAAAGTGCAACTATCATTCTAGGAAGACCTTTCCTAGCAACTGGACAAACTCTCATTGATGTCCAAAAAGGGGAGGTTACCCTGAGAGTCAATGAGGATGAGTTCAAGTTGAATGCTGTCAAAGCTATGCAGCATCCAGACACATCAAAAGACTGGTGGAGGAGGTCAATATTACTGAGAGTCTCAAATCAGAGCTAGAGGACATCTTTAAAGATGTTCAACCTAATTTGGAGGAATCAGAGAAAACAGAAGAACCTCTGATAACTCCTCATGAAGAGGAGAAGCCTCCTAAACCCGAGCTCAAACCACTACCACCATCCCTGAAACATGCATTTCTGGGAGAAGATAACACTTTTTCAGTGATCATAAGCTCTGTCTTAGAGCCACAGGAAGAGGAAGCACTAATTCAGGTGCTAAGGACACACAAGACAGCTCTTGGGTGGTCCATAAGTGATCTTAAGGGCATTAGCCTAGCCAGATGCATGCACAAGATCCTATTGAAGGATGATACCAAGCCAGTGGTTCAACCACAAAGACGGCTGAATCCAGCCATGAAGGAGGTGGTGCAGAAAGAGGTCACTAAATTACTAGAGGCTGTAATTATTTATCCTATTTTTGATAGCCCCTGGGTGAGCCCTATCCAAGTTGTCCCCAAAAAGAGAGGCATGACAGTGGTTTATAATGAAAAGAATGAACTGGTTCCTACAAGAACAGTTACAGGGTGGCGTGTGTGTATTGACAACAGAAGGCTCAACACAGCCACCAGAAAGGATCATTTTCCTTTACCATTCATAGACCAAATGCTAGAGAGACTAGCATGCCATGAATACTACTGCTTTTTGGATGGCTACTCAGGTTACAACCAAATTGCAGTGGATCCTTAGGACCAAGAGAAAACAACATTCACATGTCCATCTGGAGTATTTGCCTACAGAAGGAAACCATTTGGTCTGTGCAATGCACCTGCAACCTTTCAGAGGTGCATGCTCTCTATCTTCTCTGATATGGTAGAGAAATTTCTGGAAGTCTTCATGGATGACTTCTCAGTATTTGGAGACTCATTCAGCTCCTGTCTTGATCATCTAGCACTTGTTCTGAAAAGGTGCCAAGAGACTAACCTGGTTTTAAACTGGGAGAAATGTCACTTTATGGTGACTGAAGGAATTGTCCTTGGGCACAAAATTTCGAATAAGGAAATAGAGGTGGATCAAGCTAAGATAGAGGTAATTAAAAAATTACCACCACCTGCCAATGTTAAGGCAATCAGAAGCTTTCTGGGGCATACAGAATTCTATAGGAGGTTTATAAAGGATTTTTTAAAAATTGCAAAACCTCTGAGCAATCTGCTAGTTGCTGATACGCCATTTGTCTTTGACACAGAGTGTCTACAGGCGTTTGAGACTCTGAAAGCTAAGCTGGTCACAGCACCAATCATTTCTGCACCAGACTGGACATTACCATTTGAACTAATGTGTGATGCCAGTTACTATGCCATTGGTGCAGTATTAGGACAGAGGCATTGGTGCACGAATTTTCAATCCGTACAACTAACCAGCAAGTGCACTGGGTCGTCCAAGTAATACCTTACGTGAGTAAGGGTCGATCCCACGGAGATTATTGGTTCGAAGCAAACTATGTGTATTTTATTATTCTTAGTCAGGATATTAATTAAAATTATCAGTTGGAATTATTAGATTGGAAAAATAAAAGAAAATAAAATCGTTACTTGTTGTGCAGTAATGAGAAATATGTTGGAGTTTTGGAGATGCTTTGTCCTCTGAATTTCTGTAATGTAATATTCAACTCAATTGTTTGTAAAGCACGTCTACGGCAAGCTGTATGTAGGGTGTCACCATTGTCAGTGGCTACCTCCCATCCTCTCAGTGAAAATGGTCCAGATGCTCTGTCACAGCACGGCTAATAAGCTGTTGGTTCTCGATCATGTTGGAATAGGATCCATTGATCCTTTTGCGTTTGTCATCACGCCCAGCAATCGCGAGTTTGAAGCTCGTCACATCCATTCAATCCCAGAATCCTACTCGGAATACCACAGACAAGGTTTAGACTTTCCGGATCCTCAAGAATGGCCGCCATCAATTCTAGCTTATACCGCGAAGATTCTGATTAAAGAATCTAAGAGAAGCTCATTCAATCTGATGTAGAACGGAGGTGTTTGTCAGGCACGCGTTCATGAGTTGAGGAAGGTGATGAGTGTCACGGATCATCACCTTCTCTATAATTAAGCGCGAATGAACATCTTAGATAGGAGCATACAAACGTTTGAGTGGAGAAATAGAAACAATTGCATTAATGCATCGAGGCGCTGCAGAGCTCCTCACCCCCAACAATGGAGTTTAGAGACTCATGCCGTCAAAGTGTATAAAATTCAGATCTGAAAATGTCATGAGGTCCAAGATAAGTCTCTAAAAGTTGTTTAAATAGTAAATTAGTAACCTAGGTTTACAGAATATGAGTAAACTAAGATAATTGGTGCAGAAATCCACTTCTGGGGCCCACTTGGTGTGTGCTGGGGCTAAGACTAAAGTTATCCACGAGCTGAGGCTTTTCTTGGAGTTGAACTCCAAGTTATAACGTGTTTTGGGCGTTCAACTCCGGATCATGACGTGTTTCTGGCGTTTAACTCGAGACAGCAGCATGTACTTGGCGTTCAACGCCAAGTTACGTCGTCTATCCTCTCGCAAAGTATGGACTATTATATATTGCTGGAAAGCCCTGGATGTCTCCTTTCCAACGCCGTTGAGAGCGCATCAATTGGATTTTTGTAGCTCCAAAAAATCCATTCCGAGTGAAGAGAGGTCAGGATCCAACAGCATCAGCAGTCCTTTTTCAGCCTAACTCAGATTTTTGCTCAACTCCCTCAATTTCAGCCAGAAAATACCTGAAATCACAGAAAAACACACAAACTCATAGTAAAGTCCAGAAACATGATTTTTGCCTAAAAACTACTAATATTCTACTAAAAACTAATTAAAACATGCTAAAATCTACATGAAATTACCCCCAAAAAGCGTATAAAATATCCGCTCATCACAACACCAAACTTAAACTGTTGCTTGTCCTCAAGCAACTAGATAAATAAAATAGGATGAAAAGAATTAAGAAGTAATAATATCTTAGAGTTTTAAATGAAGCTCAGATTCTTATTAGATGAGCGGGGCTTGTAGCTTTTTGTTTCTGAATAGTTTTGGCATCTCCCTCTATCCTTTGAAATTTAGAATGATTGGCATCCATAGGAACTCAGAATTTAGATAGTATTATTGATTCTCCTAGTGTAGTATGTTGATTCTTGAACACAGTTACTTTATGAGTCTTGGTCGTGGCCCCAAGCACTTTGTTTTCCAGTATTACCACCAGATACATAAATGCCACAGACACATGACTAGGTGAACCTTTTCAGATTGTGACTCAGCTTTGCTAAAGTCCCCAGTTAGAGGTGTCCAGAGCTCTTAAGCACACTCTTTTTGCCTTGGATCACGACTTTAACCACTCAGTCTCAAGTTTTTACTTGGACCTGCATGCCACAAGCACATGGTTAGGGACAGCTTGATTTAGCCGCTTAGGCCTGGAACTACTTCCTTAGGCCCTCCTATCCACTGATGCTCAAAGCCTTGGATCCTTTTCACCCTTGCCTTTTGGTTTTAAGGGCTGTTGGCTTTTATTCCTTTTCTTGATCCAATGATTTCTTGTAAATTTTTTTTTCACTGCTTTTTCTTGCTTCAAGAATCAATCTCATGATTTTTCAGATCATCAATAATATTTTTCGTGTTCCTCATTCTTTTAGGAGCTAATATTCATGAAATTCAAGATACAAATTATGCACTGTTCAAGCATTCATTCAGAGAACAAAAAGTGTTGCCACCACATATAGTTAATTATAATTTTTATTATTAAGAACTCGAAAAAATAAATTACTTCTTTATTTTAATTATCTACTATTTTATTCATGCCTGATGATGATGAGAAAAATAAATTATAACTTAATTGGAAATAAAATCAGAATAGATATACTAATTACTACTACTACTACTATATATATCTCCTAAGGTAAATTTCTATAATAACACTATCACAGAGTTAAAGCTAAAATTAGAACTCAACAACCTGTGTTTTGAGAAGTAGATGTTCCTCTAATCTGTGGGGTGCTTTTCAAGGATTAATTTCTGGCGCTTCAGCTCCCTTAGATCACGCCCTTGCTCTTCCTGTTCCTTAAGCAGTTTGCAAAGCATGCTACTTTGGTTGTTCTGTTCTTCCTTTATTTGGTTCATAGCTTCTTGCAATTTGGAAATAGATGCTTCAATATGTTCCCAATATTCGAATTGAGGAAGTTCTGGGAGGACTTCCTGTGCTCTCCTCTTGATTGGATCATCCTGCAGCTGTTGTCTGTCCATTGATATTCTAGTGATTGGCCTTTCAACTGAGATATACTCTGTTATTCCCATCTTCACTCCAGCATCTCTGCAGAGCATAGAAATTAGGCTTGGATAGGCCAATCTGGCATCCTTGGAATTCCTGTTTGCTATTTTGTATAGTTCACACGAGATCAGTTGATGGACTTCTACTTCTTTTTCCAACATGATGCAGTGAATCATCACTGCTCTTTTAATGGTAACTTCAGAACAGTTGCTGGTGGGCAATATGGAACGCCCAATGAAATCCAGCCAGCCTCTGGCTACTGGTTTGAGATCTTCTCTTTTGAGTTGATTTGGAATGCCAGTCGTGTTGGTGGTCCACCTGGCTTCAGGGATGCATATATCCTCTAGAATCTTGTCCAAGCCTTTATTTACCCTCATCATTCTCCTATTAAAGGAGTCTGGGTCATCTTTCAGTTGAGGAAGCTTAAAGATTTCCCTGATTTTGTCAGGATGGGTATGAACAATCTTTCCTTTGACTAAGGTCCGATGATCATAGAGAGCAGCTCCAATTATTCTTTGCCTGTCTGTCTGCCATAGATTAGCATAGAACTCCTGAACCATGTTCCTTCCCACTTTCGTTTCAGGATTGGCTAGGATTTCCCAATTCCTGTTTCGAATTTGCTCTTGGATCTCCGGATATTCATCTTCCTTCAGGTCAAATTTGACTTCCGGGATCACTGATCTGTGATTCATTATTTTGTAGTAGTGGTCTGAATGTTCTTTAGTTAAGAACTTCCCTTGATTCCAAAGTGGCTTTGGAATATTCTCTTTCTTGCCTCTTGGGTTGGGTTGTTTTCTTTTAGGGGGCATGATCAAAGTGAGAATGTTTTTATGATCACGGATAAGCACACCAAACTTAGAGGTTTGCTTGTCCTCAAGCAAAAGAAAAGAGAGAAGAGGAATAGGAGGAGAGCAAGTGTAGAATGGTGGATGATGAGAGGGGCGCCGAAAGTGAATATAAAGGGAGGGGGGTGGGTTTTCGAAAATAAGAAAGAGATATAAGATAAAAGATATGATTTATAAAAGATAATTATGACAAGAAAAGGATATAATTTAAAAAAAAATATGAATGATATTTAAAAATAAATTTGAATTTTATAATTTGAAAAAGATTTTAAAAGATAATTAAGTTTGAAAAGAAATTGGAAAAAGAGTTTGATTGGATTGAAAAAATTTATGTTTATGTATGAAGCTACATTTGATATTTTGAAAAGGAATTTTAGAAATTAGGATTTTTAGAAACTAAGATTAAAAATTTTGGAATTGAAGGATGATATTTTGAAACATGTTTATGCAAGAAATCATGAATTGAAACATAAAAATTAGAAATTTTGTGAAGAAAAACGAATTTTACCTCCTCCCCACCATCCTGGCGTTAAACGCCCAACTGCTGCATGTTTTGGGCGTTTAACGCCCAATTGTTACTTCTCCTGGGCGTTCAACACCCAGCTGATGCTTCTTTCTGGCGTTGAACGCCAGGAAGTCCTTTGTCACTGGGTATTTTTCTGAACGCCCAGGACGCTGTCAATCTGGCGTTAAACGCCCAGAAGGTGCTTCTTTCTGGCGTTCAACGCCTAGAAGATGCTCATTTCTGGCGTTTAACGCCCAGATGGCTACCCTTACTGGCGTTGAACGCCTAGTGGGTGCTTCTTTTGGGCGTTCAACGCCCAAAATATTTCTTACTGGCTTTTTCACGCCAGTGAGCTTCCAAATTTCCCTGTAACTCTGTGAATTCAATCAATTGCTATTTTACCTTTTGGAGATACTTTGACATATGCCTGTAAAAATCAATTAATTAGCAAAAACAAATAAAATTAAATTTTGTGAATGGCTGGGTTGCCTCCCAGCAAGCGCTTCTTTAATGTCGTTAGCTGGACTATTACTGAGCTTTTAATCAAGTCTCAGTTTTGAGTATTCTTGCTCAAAATTGCCTTCAAGATAATGTTTGACTCTCTGTCCATTAACAATGAACTTTTTGTTGGATTCATTATCCTGAAGCTCTATGTATCCATATGGTGATACGCTTGTAATCACATATGGACCTCTCCACCGGGATTTTAATTTCCCGGGGAATAATTTGAGCCTAGAATTAAATAGCAGAACTTTCTGCCCCGGCTCAAAGACTCTAGATGACAATTTCTTATCATGCCATATTTTCGCTTTCTCTTTGTAAATTTTTGCATTCTCGAAAGCATTGAGTCTAAATTCCTCTAGCTCATTTAACTGGAGCAATCGTTTTTCTCCAGCTAACTTGGCATCAAGGTTTAGGAATCTGGTTGCCCAGTAGGCCTTGTGTTCCAGTTCCACTGGCAAGTGACATGCCTTTCCATACACAAGCTGGTATGGAGAGGTCCCTATAGGGGTCTTGAATGCTGTTCTGTATGCCCACAGAGCATCATCCAAGCTTCTTGCCCAATCCCTTCTACGGTTAATTACAGTCCGTTCCAGGATTCTTTTGAGTTCTCTATTTGAGACTTCAGCTTGCCCATTAGTCTGTGGGTGATATGGAGTAGCTACCCTGTGACTAACTCCATAACGAACCAAAGCAGAGTAAAGCTGTTTATTGCAGAAATGAGTGCCCCCATCACTGATTAATACTCTAGGGGTACCAAATCTGCTGAAGATGTGTTTTTGGAGGAATTTTAACACTGTTTTAGTGTCATTAGTGGGTGTTGTAATAGCCTCCACCCATTTGAATACATAATCTACTGCCACCAGAATATAAGTGTTTGAGTATGATGGTGGGAAAGGTCCCATGAAGTCAATACCCCATACATCAAACAACTCAATCTCCAAGATCCCTTGTTGAGGCATGGCATAACTGTGAGGTAGATTGCCAGATCTTTGGCAACTGTCACAATTAAGTACAAACACTCGGGAATCTTTATAGAGAGTAGGCCAGTAGAAGCCACATTGGAGGACTCTTGTGGCTGTTCGCTCACTTCCAAAATGTCCTCCATACTGTGATCCATGGCAGTGCCATAGGATCTTCTGCGCTTCTTCCTTAGGCACACATCTACGGATTACTCCGTCTGCACATCTCTTGAAGAGATATGGTTCATCCCAAAGATAGTATTTTGCATCTGTGATCAATTTCTTTGATTGATGCCTACTGTACTCTTTGGGTATGAACCTTACTGCCTTGTAGTTTGTAATGTCTGCAAACCATGGCACTTCCTGGATGGCAAATAGTTGCTCATCCAGAAAGTTTTCAGAGATCTCAGTAAGAGGGATGGGCGCCCCTTCTACTGGTTCTATTCGGGACAAGTGATCTGCTACCTGATTCTCTGTCCCTTTTCTGTCTCTGATTTCTATATCAAACTCTTGCAGAAGCAACACCCATCTTATAAGTCTGGGTTTTGAATCCTGCTTTGTGAGTAAATATTTAAGAGCAGCATGATCAGTGTATACAATCACTTTTGATCCTACTAAGTAGGATCTGAATTTGTCAATGGCGTAAACTACTACAAGTAGCTCTTTTTCTATGGTTGTGTAATTCTTCTATGCGTCATTTAGAACACGGCTGGCATAGTAAATGACGTGCAGAAGCTTGTCATGCCTTTGTCCCAACACTGCGCCAATGGCATGGTCACTGGCATCACACATTAGTTCAAATGGCAATGTCCAGTTTGGTGCAGAGATAATTGGTGCTGTGACAAATTTAGCTTTCAGAGTCTCAAATGCCTGCAGACATTCCTTATCAAAGACAACTGGCGTGTCAGCAGCTAGTAGGTTGCTCAGAGGTTTGGCGATTTTTGAAAAATCCTTTATAAACCTCCTATAAAATCCTGCATGCCCCAGAAAGCTTCTGATTGCCTTAACATTGGCAGGTGGTGGTAATTTTTCAATTACCTCTACCTTAGCTTGATCCACCTCTATTCCCTTGTTTAAGATTTTGTGCCCAAGGACAATTCCTTCAGTCACCATAAAGTGGCATTTTTCCCAGTTTAAAAGCAGGTTAGTCTCTTGGCATCTCTTTAAAACAAGTGCTAGATGGTCAAGACAGGAGCTGAATGAGTCTCCAAATACTGAAAAGTCATCCATGAAGACTTCCAGAAAATTTTCCA
This sequence comes from Arachis stenosperma, assembly GCF_014773155.1. Classification (NCBI taxonomy): domain Eukaryota; kingdom Viridiplantae; phylum Streptophyta; class Magnoliopsida; order Fabales; family Fabaceae; genus Arachis; species Arachis stenosperma. Next base: position 43,794,894 of record NC_080377.1, read on the forward strand.
CCATATCAAAGAAAATTGAGAGCATGCACCTCTGAAAGGTTGCCGGTGCATTGCACAAGCCAAATAGCATCCTTCTGTATGCAAATACTCCAGATGGGCATGTGAATGCCGTTTTCTCTTGATCCTGGGGATCTACTGCAATTTGATTATAACCTGAATATCCATCCAAGAAGCAGTAGTATTCATGACCTGCTAGTCTTTCTAACATCTGGTCTATGAATGGTAAAGAAAAATGATCCTTTCTGGTGGCTGTATTGAGCCTTCTATAATCAATACACATACGCCACCCTGTAACTGTTCTTGTAGGAACCAGTTCATTTTTTTCATTGTGAACCACTATCATGCCACATTTCTTAGGGACAACTTGGACAGGGCTTACCCAGGGGCTGTCAGAAATAGGATAAATAATCCCAGCCTCTAGTAATTTAGTGACCTCTTTCTGCACCACTTCCTTCATGGTTGGATTCAGCTGCCTTTGTGGTTGGACCACTGGCTTGGCGTCACCTTCCAATAGGATCTTGTGCATGCATCTAGCTGGGCTAATGCCCTTAAGATCACTGATGGACCACCCAAGAGCTGTCTTGTGTGTCCTTAGCACTTGAATTAATGCTTCCTCTTCCTGTGGCTCTAAAGTAGAGCTTATGATTACAGGAAAGGTATCACCTTCTCCCAGAAATGCATATTTCAGGGATGGTGGTAATGGTTTGAGCTCGGGTTTAAGAGGTTTCTCCTCTTCCTGAGGGATTTTCAGAGGTTCTATTATTCTCTCTGATTCCTCCAGATCAGGCTGAACATCTTTAAAGATGTCCTCTAGCTCTGATTCGAGACTCTCAGCCATATTGACCTCTTTTACCAGAGAGTCAATAATATCAACACTCATGCAGTCATTTGGGGTGTCTGGATGTTGCATGGCTTTGACAACATTCAACTTGAACTCCTCCTCATTGACTCTCAAGGTTACTTCCCCTTTTTGGACGTCAATGAGGGTTCGGCCAGTTGCTAGGAAAGGTCTTCCTAGAATGAGAGTTGCACTCTTGTGCTCCTCCATTTCCAGCACCACAAAGTCAGTAGGAAAGGCAAATGGCCCAACCTTGACGATCATGTCTTCAATCACGCCTGATGGGTATTTAATGGAGCCATCAGCAAGTTGAAGACATATCCGGGTTGGTTTGACTTCTTCAGTCAAACCGAGCTTTGTGATAATAGATGCAGGTATTAGGTTGATACTTGCCCCATGATCACATAGAGCTTGCTTGGTACAATTACCCTCTAATGTGCATGGCATCATAAAGCTTCCAGAGTCTTTAAGCTTCTCAGGTAAGCTTTTCAGAATGACTGCATTGCATTCTTCAGTGAGGTAAACTTTTTCAGTTTCTCTCCAATCCTTCTTATGACTTAAGATCTCTTTCATGAACTTAGCATAAGAGGGTATTTGCTCAAGTGCTTCTGCAAACGGAATCTTTATTTCAAGAGTCCTGAGATAGTCTGCAAAGCGGGCAAATTGCTTATCCTGTTCCGCTTGGTGGAGTTTTTGAGGATAAGGCATTTTGGCTTTATATTCCTCAACCTTAGTTGCTGCAGGTTTATTACCTACAGAAGTGGGTTGGGAAGCTTTTTTAGAAGGGTTGTTATCAGCACTTGTATGTGACTGATCCCCCACTGGCATTTGAATGCCAGGGGTGGAAGCTGTAGTGGCGTTAGACACCAACTCCTTATCTGTTACTGGCGTCTGAACGCCAGAACTGTGCTCCCTTTGGGCGTTCAACGCCGGATTCATGCTCGTTTTTGGCGTTGAACGCCAGGAATGAGCATGGTCTGGGCGTTCAGCGCCAGCATTATTCCTCTCTGGGCTCTGATTGTCCTCAGAGGGATTTTGAGTAGCCATTTGTTCATTTCTTGGCTTCCTGCTGCTTTGAAGTGAGGTATTTAATGTTTTCCCACATCTTAATTGAACTGCTTGGCATTCTTCTGCTATTTGTTTTGACAGTTGCTTTTCTGTTTGCTTTAACTGTACTTCCATATTCCTGTTGGCCATTCTTGTTTCCTGTAGTATTTCTTTGAATTCGGCTAGCTGCTGAGTTAGAAAGTCTAATTGCTAATTGAATTCATTAGCCTGATCTACAGGACTGAGCTCAGCAGTTACTGTTTTAGCTTCTTCTTTCATAGAAGATTCACTACTTAGGTACAGATGCTGATTTCTGGCAACTGTATCAATAAGCTCTTGAGCTTCTTCAATTGTTTTTCTCATATGTATAGATCCACTAGCTGAGTGGTCTAGAGAAATCTGAGCTTTTTCTGTAAGCCCATAGTAGAAGATGTCTAATTGCACCCATTCTGAAAACATTTCAGAGGGGCATTTTCTTAGCATCTCTCTGTATCTCTCCCAGGCATCATAAAGGGATTCATTATCTCCTTGTTTGAAGCCTTGGATGCTTAGCCTTAGCTGTGTCATCCGTTTTGGAGGGAAATAGTGATTCAGGAATTTTTCTGACAGCTGTTTCCATGTTTTTATGCTGTTCTTAGGCTGGTTATTTAACCACCTCTTAGCTTGATCTTTTACAGCAAATGGAAATAGTAATAATCTGTAGACATCCTGATCCACTTCTTTATCATGTACTGTGTCAGCAATTTATAAAAATTGTGCCAGAAACTCTGTAGGTTCTTCATGTGGAAGACCGAAATACTGGCAGTTTTGCTGCACCATGATAATGAGCTGAGGATTCAACTCAAAGCTATTAACTCCAATGGAAGGTATACAGATACTACTCCCATATGAAGCAGTAGTGGGGTTAGCATATGACCCCAGAGTCCTCCTGGACTGTTCATTTCCACTTAATTCCATGATGGAACAAGGGAGATGATATGTATGTTGATATTATTTATTTTATAGAAGTGGAATAAATAAAAACGGAATATATATAAAAAATTTGAAAATATTTTGTGAAAATTTTTTCGAAAAATTTGAAATTGAAATCTGAATTTTTATATAAAAATTTCGAAAATGTAGTTTAAAATTAGTTAGAAAAGATATAAATTTTTTTGAATTTTGAATTTTATGATGAAAAAGAAAAACACAAAAAAAGACACAAGACTTAAAAATTTTTAGATCTAATGCTCCTTATTTTCGAAAATTTTGGAGGGAAAACACCAAGGAACACCAAACTTAAAAATTTTAAGATCAAAACATAAGAAAGACTCAAGAACACCTTGAAGATTCACAAGAACACCAAGAACAAAAGAAAGAACACCAAACTTAAATTTTTTAGAAAACCCAAATAAATTTTCGAAAATTATATCAAAATTAACAAGAAAATACCAAACTTAAAGTTTGGCACAAGATTAAATCAAGAAAAATTATTTTTGATAAAGATTTTCAAAAGAACTGGTGCCCAATCATCAAGAATATAAACCAATATTCTAGCCAATTGGGAGTAAATGTAACACTTGTTTTGAATAGGTATATTCCTTTTAGAAGATTAATGCTTTAAAAAGAACACAAGTGAGACAAGAAAAGACACAAAACAAGAAAAACTCAAGATCAATGAAGAACAAAGAACACAAATTCGAAAAGTTAAAGAAAAATATAAAATATGCAATTAACACCAAACTTAGAACAAGACACTAAACTCACGAAAAATTAACAATTAATTAAGAAAAATAATATTTTTGAAAAGAAATTTTTGAAAATAAACTATCCTATCAGATTTTAATGACTCTATAACAATAAAAATAAATTATTCCTAATCTAAGAAATAAAATAAACCTTTAGTTGTTAAAACTCGAATAATCCCCAGCAACGGCGCCAAAAACTTGGTGCACGAATTTGCAATCCGTACAACTAACCAGCAAGTGCACTGGGTCGTCCAAGTAATACCTTATGTGAGTAAGGGTCGATCCCACAGAGATTATTGGTTCGAAGCAAACTATGTGTATTTTATTATTCTTAGTCAGGATATTAATTAAAATTATCAGTTGGAATTATTAGATTGGAAAAATAAAAGAAAATAAAATCGTTACTTGTTGTGCAGTAATGGGAAATATGTTGGAGTTTTGGAGATGCTTTGTCCTCTGAATTTCTGTAGTGTAATATTCAACTCAATTGTTTGTAAAGCACGTCTACGGCAAGCTGTATGTAGGGTGTCACTATTGTCAGTGGCTACCTCCCATCCTCTCAGTGAAAATGGTCCAGATGCTCTGTCACAGCACGGCTAATCAGCTGTTGGTTCTCGATCATGTTGGAATAGGATCCATTGATCCTTTTGCGTTTGTCATCACGCCCAGCAATCGCGAGTTTGAAGCTCGTCACAGCCATTCAATCCCAAAATCCTACTCGGAATACCACAGACAAGGTTTAGACTTTCCGAATCCTCAAGAATGGCCGCCATCAATTCTAGCTTATACCGCGGAGATTTTGATTAAAGAATCTAAGAGAAGCTCATTCAATCTGATGTAGAACGGAGGTGTTTGTCAGGCACGCGTTCATGAGTTGAGGAAGGTGATGAGTGTCACGGATCATCACCTTCTCTATAATTAAGCGCGAATGAACATCTTAGATAGGAGCATACAAACGTTTGAGTGGAGAAATAGAAACAATTGCATTAATTCATCGAGACGCTGCAGAGCTCCTCACCCCCAACAATGGAGTTTAGAGACTCATGCCGTCAAAGTGTATAAAATTCAGATATGAAAATGTCATGAGGTCCAAGATAAGTCTCTAAAAGTTGTTTAAATAGTAAATTAGTAACCTAGGTTTACAGAATATGAGTAAACTAAGATAATTGGTGCAGAAATCCACTTCTGGGGCCCACTTGGTGTGTGCTGGGGCTGAGACTAAAGCTATCCACGAGCTGAGGCTTTTCTTGGAGTTGAACTCCAAGTTATAACGTGTTTTGGGCGTTCAACTCCGGATCATGACGTGTTTCTGGCGTTTAACTCCAGATAGCAGCATGTACTTGGCGTTCAACGCCAAGTTACGTCGTCTATCCTCGCGCAAAGTATGGACTATTATATATTGCTGGAAAGCCCTGGATGTCTACTTTCCAACGCCGTTGAGAGCGCGTCAACTGGATTCCTGTAGCGCTAAAAAATCCATTCCGAGTGTAGGGAGGTCAGGATCCAACAGCATCAGCAGTCCTTTTTCAGCCTAACTCAGATTTTTGCTCAACTCCCTCAATTTCAGCCAGAAAATACCTGAAATCACAGAAAAACACACAAACTCATAGTAAAGTCCAGAAATATAATTTTTGCCTAAAAACTACTAATATTCTACTAAAAACTAATTAAAACATGCTAAAATCTACATGAAATTACCCCCAAAAAGCGTATAAAATATCCGCTCATCAGGCATGACAAGCTTCTACATGTCATTTATTATGCTAGCCGTGTTTTAAATGATACGCAGAAGAATTACACAACCACAGAAAAAGAGTTGCTTGCAGTGGTTTATGCCATTGACAAGTTTAGATCTTATTTAGTATGATCAAAAGTGATTGTGTATACTGACCATGCTGCTCTAAAATATCTCCTCATAAAGCATGATTCAAAATCCAGACTCATAAGATAGGTGTTGCTTCTGCAAGAGTTTGAAATAGAAATAAGAGACAGAAAAGGGACTGAGAACTAAGTAGCAGATCACCTGTCCCGGATAGAACCAGTAGCATGGGCGTCCTTCCCTCCTACTGAGATCTCAGAAACCTTTTCGGATGAGCAACTCTTTGCCATTCAGGAAGTACCATAGTTTGCAGACATTGCAAACTATAAAGTTGTGAGATTCATACCCAAAGAGTAGAGTAAACAGTAAACAAAAAAATTAGTTTCTGATGCAAAGTACTACTTGTGGGATGAACCATATCTCTTCAAGAGGTATGCAGACGGAATAATCCGTAGATGTGTACCTAAAGAAGAGGCGCAAAAGATCCTATGGCATTGCCATGGATCGCAATATAGAGGACATTTCAGAGGTGAGCGAACAGCCACTAAGGTTCTCCAGTGTGGCTTTTACTGGCCTACTCTCTATAGAGACTCCTGAGAGTTTGTACATAACTATGACAGTTGCTAGAGAGCTGGTAATCTACCTCACGGTTATGCCATGCCTCAGCAAGGGATCTTAGAGATTGAGTTGTTTGATGTATGGGGTATCGACTTCATGGGGCCTTTCCCACCATCATACTCAAACACTTATATTCTGGTGGCAGTAGACTATGTATCTAAATGGGTAGAGGCAATTGCAACACCCACTAATGATACTAAGAAAGTACTGAAATTTCTCCAAAACCATATTTTCAGCAGGTTTGGTGTCCCTAGAATACTGATCAGTGATAGAGGCACTCATTTCTGCATAAACAGCTTGACTCCGCTCTGATCCGATATGGAATTAACCACAAAGTGGCAACTCCATATCATCCACAGACAAATGGATAGGCTGAAGTCTCAAATAGAGAACTAAAGTGAATCCTGGAACGGACTGTAAATACCCGTAGAAGGGATTGGGCAAAAAGTCTGGATGATGCTCTGTGGGCATACAGAACCGCATTCAAGACTCCTATAGGAACCTCCCCATACCAGCTTGTGTATGGAAAAGCCTGTCATCTGCCAGTGGAATTAGAACACAAGGCCTACTGGGCAATCAGGTTTCTAAACCTTGATGCCAAGGTAGCTGGAAAGAAAAGATTACTCCAGTTGAATGAGCTAGAGGAGTTCAGACTCAATGCTTTCGAAAATGCAAAAATTTACAAGGAGAAAGAAAAAAGATGGTATGATAAGAAGCTGTCATCAAGAGTCTTTGAGCCAGGATAGAAGGTTCTGCTGTTTAACTCTAGGCTCAGATTGTTCCCAGGGAAATTGAAATCCCAGTGGAAGGGACCATATGTGATTACAAGTGTGTCACCATATGGATATGTAGAGTTTCAGGATATTGACTCTGACAAAAAGTTCATTGTTAATGGACAGAGAGTCAAGCATTATCTTGAAGGCAATGTTGAGCAAGAATGCTCAAGATTGAGACTAGATTAAGGCTCAGTAAAGTCCAGCTAAAGACAATAAAGAAGCGCTTACTGGGAGGCAACCCAGCCATTAGCAAAGTTTTTTTTTGTTATTTAAATAATAATTATACGAGTCTGATACAATTTATTTTTAAGGTTAATGGTCAAATACAGAAGTTTACAGAGTAACAGAAGGGTTCAGAGCATAAAGTAGAGAAATCACAGAGAAACAGAGCTTACTGGCGTTAAAATGCCAGTAAAGAAGCATTCTGGGTGTTAAACGCCAGAATGGCTACCATTCTGGGCGTTCAACGCTAGTAAAGGTATCATTCTGGGCGTTAAACGCCATAATGGACAGTATTCTGGGCGTTTAACGCCAGAAACAGTAGCGTCCTGGCTGGGTGTTAAACGCCCAAAATGGCCACTAGATGGGCGTTAAACGCCTAGAATGATAGTTTAATGCCAGCACAGCAAGGGGGAGGTGATTTCGTTTTCAATTAACCTTTTTTCAAATTTTCATGTTTTAATTCATAATTTTCTACATAAACATGTCACAAATATTCGCCTTTCAAGTTTAATTTTCAAAAATTAATGATTTTATAAATTCTTTTTAAATTCTTTTTCAAAATAATTTTAAACCTCATTTTTTTCAATTTCTTTCCAAATATTTTCTTCATCCACCTTAACTTTTATTTCTTAGATGCATCAACAAAAATTCTGATTTCACTTCTTCATATCTTTTTCATATCTTTTAAATTTTAAAATCCCATCGTTTTCATATCATAATTATTTTTATCAATCATACCTTTCTCCCTTATCTTTTTCAAAAATTCAAAACCCACCCCCTCCCTTTTAAATACCCATTAGGCCACCTCCTTGAGCCTTTATTCGAAACTTTCTCTCCATCTCTTCCTGATCTTTCTTTTCTTTTGCTTGAGAACAAGCAAACCTCTAAGTTTGGTGTGATTTTCCGTGATCACTGACCAAGATCATGGCCCCTAAAGAAAAATAAACCACTCCAAGACGCAAGAAAGAAAACAATCCAAAACCACAATGGATGCATGAGAGGTTCTGCACCAAAGAACATGCAGATCATTACTTCAAAATTGTGTGCCAAAGATCAGTGATCCCAGAAGTTAAATTTGATCTGAAAGAAGACGAATATCCGGAGATCCAAGAGCAGATTCGAAACAGGGGCTGGGAAATCCTAGCTAATCCTGAGATACATATTGGAAGAAACATGATCCATAAATTCTATGCAAATCTGTGGATGACAGATAAGCAAAGAATGGAGGGAACTGCCTTCCACACCTTTCGAACTGTGGTCAGAGAAAATGATATTTACTTCCATCTTGATAAAGTGAGAGAAGTACTCAAACTTCCTCAGCTACAAGATGATCTAGAATCTTTAAATAGGAGAATGGCTAAAGATAAAAAGTTGGATCAAGTTCTAGAGGACATATGCCTCCCTGGAACCAAGTGGATAACCAACTCAAAAGGTGTCCCAAACCATCTGAAGAGAGGAGATCTCAAACTAGTCACTAGGGGCTGGCTGGATTTTATTGGGCATTCTATACTTCCCACCAGTAACCGGTCTGAAGTCACTATAAAAAGGGCAGTGATGATTCACTGTACTATGCTGGAAAAGAAGTGGAGGTTCATCAGCTGATTCCTTGTGAGATTTACATATTTGCAAATAAAGAATCCACTGAGGCCAAATTGGCTTACCCAAGCTTGATCAGTCTGTTATGTAAAGATGCGGGGGTGAAGATAGGAGTGGATGAGTACATCCTAGTTGAATGCCCAATCACCAAAAAGGTAATGAATGGACCTCAAGTTCAAGACAACCTCATCAAGAGGAGGGCGCATGAGCTCCTCCCAAAAATTCCTCTATTTGACTATTGGGCCCGCTTAGAAGCATCTGTCACCAAGCTGCAAGAAACTATGGATCAACTCAAAGATGAGCAGCAGAATCAGAACAGCATGCTCTGCAAATTGCTCAAAGAATAGGAGAAGCAAGGGAGTGAGATACAGGAGCTAAAGCGCCAGAAGCTATCCTTTGATGAGCTAGCCGACCCACAGATTGAGGGAGCACCTCTCTCTCTCAAAATAAAGGTTGTTGAGTCCTAACTTTGTGATAACTTCTGTTATTAGAGACCTATTTTTAGGATTGCATGAGTATTAGTATTAGAGTTGCATGAGCATTAGTATTATTTTTATCAATTTGGGCATAATTTACTCCTTTTATCATCATCAAACATGAATAAAATAGTAGATTTTTTTAGAAGAGCAAGGGTGCAAATATTTTGAGTACAAAATAAGAAAAATTCAAATTATTTATATGTGGTGGCATTACTTTAGTTCTTTGAATGAATGCTTGAACAGTGCATATTTTTTATAGTGAAGTTTATGAATGTTAAAATTATTGGCTCTTGAAAGAATAATGAAAAATGAGAAATGTTATTGATAATCTGAAAAATCATAAATTGATTCTTGAAGCAAGAAAAAGCAGTGAAAAATACAAAATAGGCGAAGAAAAAGAAAAAGAAAAAGCAAGCAGAAAATGCCAGTAACCCTTTGAACTAAAAGACAAGCGTAAAGAGGATCCAAGGCTTTGAGCATCAGTGGATAGGAGGGTCCAAAGGAATAAAATCCTGGCCTAAGCTACTAATTCAAGCTGTCCCTAACCATGTGCTTGTGTCATGAAGGTCCAAGCAAAAAGCTTGGGACTGAGTGGTTAAAGTCGTGATCCAAAGTAAAAGAGTGTGCTTAAGAACTTTGGACACCTCTAACTGGGGACTCTACCAAAGCTTAGTCACAATCTAAAAAGGTTCACTCAGTTATGTGTCTGTGGCATTTATGTATCCGGTGGTAATACTGGAAAACAAGATGCTTAGGGTCACAGCCAAGACTCATAAGTAGCTGTGTTCAAGTATCAACGTACTTAACTAGGAGAATCAATAACACTATCTGAATTCTGAGTTCCTATGGATGCTGATGAGCGGATAATTTATACGCTTTTTGGCATTATTTTTAGTATGTTTTTAGTTTGTTTTAGTTAGTTTTTATTATATTTTTATTAGTTTTTAGTTAAAATTCACTTTTCTGGACTTTACTATGAGTTTGTGTATTTTTGTGTGATTTCAGGTATTTTCTGGCTGAAATTTAGGGACCTGAGCAAAAATCTGATTCAGAGGCTGAAAAGGACTGCAGATGCTGTTGGATTCTGACCTCCCTACACTCGAAGTGGATTTTCTGGAGCTACAGAAGCCCAATCGGCGCGCTCTCAACGGCGTTGAAAAGTAGACATCCTGGGCTTTCCAGAAAGGTATAATAGTCCATACTTTGGACGAGATTTAATGGCCCAAACTGGCGTTCCAAATCAGCTCAAGAATGCCCGGCGTTAAACGCCGGAACTGGCACAAGAATGGGAGTTAAACGCCCAAACTGGCACAAAAGCTGGCGTTTAACTCCAAGAAAAGTCTCTACACATGAAAGCTTCAATGCTCAACTCAAGCACACACCAAGTGGGCCTGAAAATGGATTTTTATGTCATTTACTCATCTTTGTAAACCCTAGGCTACTAGTTCTCTACAAATAGGACCTTTTACTATTGTATTTTCATCTTTAGATCTTTGAATCTTTGGATCCTTGATCATCTGGAGTCTTTTGATCACGTTTTGGGGGCTGGCCTCACGGCCATGCCTAGACCTTGTTCTTATGTGTTTTCAACGGTGGAGTTTCTACACACCATAGATTAAGGTGTGGAGCTCTGCTGTACCTCGAGTATTAATGCAATTACTATTGTTCTTCTATTCAATTCAGCTTATTCTTGTTCTAAGATATTCATTTGCACCCAAGAACATGATGAATGTGATGATTATGTGACGCTCATCATCATTCTCACTTATGAACGAGTGCCTGACAACCATCTCCGTTCTACAAGCAAACAAGACTTGAATGTATATCTCTTGGATCCCTTAATCAGAATCTTCGTGGTATAAGCTAGAATTGATGGCGGCATTCAAGAGAATCCGGAAGGTCTAAACCTTATCTGTGGTATTCTGAGTAGGATTCAATGATTGAAAGACTGTGACGAGCTTCAAACTCCTGAAGGCTGGGCGTTAGTGACAGACGCAAAAGAATCAATGGATTCTATTCCAACCTGATTGAGAACCGACAGATGATTAGCCGTGCCGTGACAGGGTGCGTTGAACATTTTCACTAAGAGGACGGGATTGTAGCCACTGACAACGGTGATGCCCAACATACAGCTTGCCATGGAAAGGAGTAAGAAGGATTGGATGAAGACAGTAGGAAAGCAGAGAGACGGAAGGGACAAAGCATCTCCATTCGCTTATCTGAAATTCTCACCAATGAATTACATAAGTATCTCTATCTTTATGCTTTATTCATATATCATTCATAACCATTTGAATCTGCCTGACTAAGATTTACAAGGTGACCATAGCTTGCTTCAAACCAACAATCTCCGTGGGATCGACCCTTACTCGCGTAAGGTTTATTACTTGGACGACCCAGTGCACTTGCTGGTTAGTTGTGCGAAGTTGTGATAAAGAGTTGAGATTGCAATTGAGCGTACCATGTTGATGGTGCCATTGATGATCATGGGAAGTCACAAAATCAATTGAAAAAGCAAAAACAGAATGAAAAATAGGAAGAAAAATAGCACACCCTGGAGGAAGACCTTGCTGGCGTTTAAACGCCAGTAAGGGCAGCAAATGGGCGTTTAACGCCCAGTCTGGCACCATTCTGGGCGTTTAACGCCAGAATTGGCATAAAGAGCATTTTTGCTCGCCACTTGGTGCAGGGATGAATTTTTCTTGACACCTCAGGATCTGTGGACCCCACAGTATCCCCACCTACCCCACCACCCTCTCTCTTCTTCTTCACCCATTCACCAATCACCTCAACCACTCTTCCCCAAAAACCCCTCACCTATCAAATCCCACTATTCTCTTCACCACTCACATCCATCCTTCATTAAACCTCACCTACCTCACCATTCAAATTCAAACCACTTTCCCTCCCAAACCCACCCTCCCATAGCCGAACCCTACCCCTCTCTCCACCCCTATATAAACCCATCTTCACTCCTTCATTTTCACACACCCTAAACACTACTTCTCCCCCCTTTGGCCGAACCACAAAGCCATCTCCATCTCCTCTATTTCTTCTTCTTCTACTCTCTTCTTTCTTCTTTTGCTCGAGGACGAGCAAACCTTCTAAGTTTGGTGTGGTAAAAGCATTGCTTTTTGTTTTTCCATAACCATTTATGGCATCTAAGGCCGGAAAAACCTCTAGAAAGAGGAAAGGGAAGGCAAAAGCTTCCACCTCTGAGTCATGGGAGATGGAGAGATTCATCTCAAGGGTGCATCAAGACCACTTCTATGAAGTTGTGGCCTTGAAGAAGGTGATCCCCGAGGTCCCTTTCAAACTCAAAAAGAGTGAATATCTGGAGATCCGACATGAGATCCGAAGAAGAGGTTGGGAAGTTCTTACCAACCCCATTCAACAAGTCAGAATCTTAATGGTTCAAGAGTTCTATGCCAATGCATGGATCACCAAGAGCCATGATCAAAGTGTGAACCCGAACCCAAAGAATTGGCTTACAATGGTTCGGGGGAAATGCTTAGATTTTAGTCCGAAAAATGTAAGGTTGGCATTCAACTTGCCCATGATGCAAGGAGATGAACACCCTTACACTAGAAGGGTCAACTTTGATCAAAGGTTGGACCAAGTTCTCATGGAGATCACTAAGAAAAGGATGGAGCAGACAAGAGATCCCACTCATGAACATGAGCATGAGGAAACTCCCCATCATGAAATCCCTGAGATGCCTCAAGGGATGCACTTTCCTCCACAAAACTATTGGGAGCAAATCAACACCTCCCTAGGAGAATTGAGTTCCAACATGGGACAACTAAGGGTGGAGCACCAAGAACATTCCATTCTCCTCCATGAAATTAGAAAAGATCAAAGAATCATGAGAGAGAGCAACAAAGGCAAGGAAGAGACATTGAGGAGCTCAAGCACTCCATAAGATATTCAAGAGGAAGAACAAGCCGCCATCACTAAGGTGGACCCGTTCTTTAATTTCCTTGTTCTTTGTTTTCTTGTTTTTCGAATTTTATGCTTATGTTTATCTATGTTTGTGTCTTGTAATCATTAGTGTCTTAGTGTCTATGCCTTAAAGTTATGAATGTCCTATGAATCCATCATCTTTCTTAAATGAAAAATGTTCTTAATTGAAAAAGAGAAGAATTGCATGAACTTTGAATTTTATAACAGATTAATTATTTTGATGTGGTGGCAATACTTTTGTTTTCTGAATGTATGCTTAAACAGTGCATATGTCTTTTGAATTTGTTGTTCATGAATGATTGGCTCTTGAAAGAATGATGAAAAAAGAGACATGTTACTGAGGATCTGAAAAATCATAAAAATGATTCTTGTTGCAAGAAAAAGCAGTGAATACAAAATAATAATAATAATAATAATAATAATAATAATAAAGTTGTGATCCAAGGCAAAAAGAGTGTGCTTAAGAACCCTGGACACCTCTAATTGGGGACTCTAGCAAAGTTGAGTCACAATCTGAAAAGGTTCACCCAATTATGTGTCTGTGGCATGTATGTATCCGGTGGTAATACTGGAAGACAGAGTGCTTTGGGCCACGGCCAAGACTCATAAAGTAGCTGTGTTCAAGAATCATCATACTTAACTAGGAGAATCAATAACACTGTCTGGATTCTGAGTTCCTATAGAAGCCGATCATTCTGAATTTCAAAGGATAGAGTGAGATGCCAAAACTATTCAGAGGCAAAAAGAAAGCCCCGCTCATCTAATTAATACTGATCTTCATAGATGTTTTTGGAATTCATTGCATATTCCCTTCTTTTTATCTTATTTAGTTTTCAGTTGCTTGGTGGCAAGCAACAATTTAAGTTTGGTGTTGTGATGAGCGGATAATTTATACGCCTTTTGGCATTGTTTTTAGTATGTTTTTAGTTTGTTTTTATTATATTTTTATTAGTTTTTAGTTAAAATTCACTTTTCTGGACTTTACTATGAGTTTGTGTGTTTTTCTGTGATTTCAGGTATTTTCTGGCTGAAATTGAGGGACATGAGCGAAAATCTGATTCAGAGGCTGAAAAGGACTGCAGATGCTGTTGGATTCTGACCTCCCTGCACTCGAAGTGGATTTTCTGGAGCTACAGAAGCTCAATTGGCGCACTCTCAATGGCGTTGGAAAGTAGACATCCTGGGCTTTCCAGCAATGTATAATAGTCCATACTTTGCTCGAGATTTGATGGCCCAAACTGGCATTCCAAATCAGCTCAAGAATACCCGGCGTTAAACGCCGGAACTGGCACAAGAATGGGAGTTAAACGCCCAAACTGGCACAAAAGTTGGCGTTTAACTCCAAGAAAAGTCTCTACACATGAAAGCTTCAATGCTCAGCCCAAGCACACACCATGTGGACCCGGAAGTGGATTTTTATGTCATTTACTCATCTTTGTAAACCCTAGGCTACTAGTTCTCTACTAATAGGACCTTTTACTATTGTATTTTCATCTTTAGATCTTTGAATCTTTGGATCCTTGATCATCTGGAGTCTTTTGATCACGTTTTAGGGGCTGGCCTCACGGCCATGCCTAGACCTTGTTCTTATGTGTTCTCAATGGTGGAGTTTCTACACACCATAGATTAAGGTGTGGAGCTCTGCTGTACCTTGAGTATTAATGCAATTACTATTGTTCTTCTATTCAATTCAGCTTATTCTTGTTCTAAGATATTCATTTGCACCCAAGAACATGATGAATGTGATGATTATGTGACGCTCATCATCATTCTCACTTATGAACGAGTGCCTGACAACCACCTCCGTTCTACAAGCAAACAAGGCTTGAATGTATATCTCTTGGATCCCTTAATCGGAATCTTCGTGGTATAAGCTAGAATTGATGGCGGCATTCAAGAGAATCCGGAAGGTCTAAACCTTGTCTGTGGTATTCTGAGTAGGATTCAATGATTGAATGACTGTGACGAGCTTCAAACTCCTGAAGGCTGGGCGTTAGTGACAGACGCAAAAGAATCAATGGATTCTATTCCAACCTGATTGAGAACCGACAGATGATTAGCCGTGCCGTGACAGGGTGCGTTGAACATTTTCACTGAGAGGACGGGATTGTAGCCACTGACAATGGTGATGCCCAACATACAGCTTGCCATGGAAAGTAGTAAGAAGGATTGGATGAAGACAGTAGGAAAGCAGAGAGACGGAAGGGACAAAGCATCTCCATTCGCTTATCTGAAATTCTCACCAATGAATTACATAAGTATCTCTATCTTTATGCTTTATTCATATATCATTCATAACCATTTGAATCTGCCTGACTAAGATTTACAAGGTGACCATAGCTTGCTTCATACCAACAATCTCCGTGGGATCGACCCTTACTCGCGTAAGGTTTATTACTTGGACGACCCAGTGCACTTGCTGGTTAGTTGTGCGAAGTTGTGATAAAGAGTTGAGATTGCAATTGAGCGTACCATGTTGATGGTGCCATTGATGATCACAATTTCGTGCACCAGATGCCTATCATTCTGAACTTCAAAGGATAAAATGAGATGCCAAAACTATTCAAAAGCAAAAAGCTCTAAGCACCGCTCATCTAATTTGAATTTAAGCTTTATTAAAGACTTTGAGATGTTATTGCACCATAATCTTCTTTTTATCCTTTTCTATTTGTCTAGTTGCTTGGGGACAAGCAATAGTTTAAGTTTGGTGTTGTGATAAGCGGATATTTTATACGCTTTTTGATAGTATTTTCATATAGTTTTTAGCATGTTTTATTAACTTTTTGTTGTGTTTTTTTTAATTCTTATTCAAAAATCACATTTCTGGACTTTACTATGGGTTTGTGTGCTTTTCTGTAATTTCAGGTATTTTCTGGCTAAAATTGAGGGACCTGAGCAAAAATCTAATTCAGAGGCTGAAAAAGGACTGCAGATGCTGTTGGATTCTGACCTTCCTGCACTCAAAATAAATTTTCTGGAAAGTAGACATCTTGGGCTTTCCAGCAATGTATAACAGTCCATACTTTTCCTGAGATTTGATGACCCAAACTGGCGTTTAATGCCAGCCAAAAACCCTTTTCTGGCGTAAAACGCCATAACTGGCACCAAAACTGAAGCTAAATGCCCAAACTGGCACCAAAGCTGGCGTTTAACTCCAAGAATGGCCTATGCACGTGAAAGCTTCAAAGCTCGGCCCAAACACTCACCAAGTGGGTCCCGGAAGTGAATTTCTGCACTATCTGTACTTAGTTACTCATTTTCTGTAAACCTAGGTTACGATTTAGTATAAAAACGACTTTTAGAGATTCATTTTGGACTTCATGACATTTTTTACTTTTCATATTGTATTCTTGATGGCGTGAGTCTCTAAACTCCATGGTTGGGGGTGAAGAGCTCTGCTGTGTCTTGATGGATTAATGCAATTAATACTGTTTTCTATTCAATCACGCTGTTTATGTTCTAAGATATTCACTCGTACTTCAATGTGATGAATGTGATGATTCGTGACACTCATCATCATTCTCAAATTTATGAACGCGTGCTTGACAACCACTTCTGTTCTATCTGAGCTCAACGTAGTCATTGGGCGATAGCTTGAGTGCGTATCTCTTAGGCTCCTGATTCACGAGTTTGATTGCCTCTCCTGACAACAGAGCATTCAAATCCGTGAGATCAGAATCTTCGTGGTAGAGGCTAGAATCAATTGGCAGCATTCCTGAGATCCGAAAAGTTTAAACCTTGTCTCTGGTATTCCGAGTAGGATCTGGGAAGGGATGACTATGACGAGCTTCAAACTTGCAACTGTTGGGTGCAGTGACAGTGTGCAAAAGGATAAATGTATCCTATTCTGACACAAGTGAGAACCGACAGATGATTAGCCATGTACAGAAACTGTGCATGGACAATTTTCACTGAGAGAACAGATGGTAGCCATTGACAATGGTGATCCACCAACATAAAGCCTGCCATAGACAGAGCCATGTGCGTTTGAAGAAGAAGGTAGTTGGAAAGCAAAAATTCAGAGGGCAAAGCATCTCTGAAACCCAAACCTATTCTCTATTACTGAATAACAAGTATAATTTATTTCATGTTCTTTTACTTTTTGCAAACAAAACTCTTTTTATCATTAAACTCCTGACTAAGAGTTACAGGATAACCAAAGCTTGCTTCAAGCCAGCAATCTCCGTGGGATCAACCCTTACTCACGTAAGGTATTACTTGGATGACCCAGTGCACTTGCTGGTTAGTTGTGCGGGGTTGCAAAGGTGTGATTGCAATTTCGTGCACCACTCCCCCACCCCCACACCCGGCGAAAGAGCAATCTTGGACTAGGTTCCCCAATCTCCACAGGAATCACCGTGTTAACTCCGTAGGTAAGCCGAAAGGGCGTTTTATCAGTGGAGGACTGTGGTGTCGTCCTATAGGGCCACAAGACTGAGGGGAGCTCGTCTGCCTAGGATTTCTTTTTCTGGTCAAGTCATTTTTCTAGGTCTTTGAGGATGACATTGTTTGCAACTTCCACCTGACCATTGCTCTGCGGGTGTTCTACTAAGGAGAACCTTTGCTTAATTCCTAAACCAGAAAGGAACTCACCAAATTTTTATTCGCGAACTGTATCCCATTATTCGAGATTACGACCTCTAAAATTCTAAACCTGGAAATCACATGCCTCCATATGAACTTTCGGCAATTTGCCAACGATATATTGGCCAATGGTTTTGCCTCCACTCACTTGGTGTAGTAATTAATGGCCATAATAAGATATTTAACCTGTCCGGGACCTAGTAGAAATGGACCCAGGAGGTCAACTCCCCACTGAGCAAAAGGCCGAGAGGCCAACATGGAGCTTAACTGCACTGCTAGGGACTTGTGGAAATTGGCGTTCTCTTGGCATTTCCTGCATTTCTTCATGAACTCTTGTGCATCTGACATTATTGAGGGCAATAATATCCAGCTCTGACGAGCTTCCTGGCCGGTGCCTTTCCCCTGATATGGTGACCACAGCACCCTTCGTGGACTTCACTCAAGACGTAGTCTGTTTGGTCGGGGTGTAGGCACTTCAGCAGAGGCTGGTTGAGCCCTCGTTTGTACAGCTGGCCCTGTATTACTACATACTTGGCCGCCTCCCTTCTTATCATTGTTGCTCCCTTCTCGTCTTTGGGGAGTTGGCCACCTTCCAAAAACTGGAGAATTGGGTATATCCATGAAGGGGAGTTCATCGCTTGTGTCATACATAGGGTTAGCAACGACTCCTTTACTAGTCCTTTACTTGGCAATTTTGACAAGAGGTCGGCCCTGGCATTCCTCTCCCTAGGCACATGTTAAACCGTGACCTCTTCAAAATCTTCGCACAACTTTTTCACCCTTTTTAGGTACTTTTGGAGCAGGGAGTCTCTAGCTTGGTAGGTCTCGTTGACTTGAAAAGTCACGATTGGAGAATCACTGTTGACCTCGATTTGCGAAGTAACAACATCTTTGGCTAAAAGCAGGCCCCCTATCAAGGCTTTGTACTTCGCCTGATTGTTAGAAACTAGGAAGTCGAACTTAACTGACTGCTCGTAAATCATCCAAGGCGAGCTTTCAAGGATTATTCTAGCCCCTCCGAACACTTGGTTGGAGGCTCCGTCAACGTGGAGCTTCCATCGTGTGATCAGGTTCTCGGGGGAATCACCAGTTACCTCAACCAGGAAATCTACCATCGCATGGGACTTGATCATGTGCCTGGGTTCGTACTGCAAGTCGTATTGAGATAGCTCGATCGCCTACGTCATCATGCGACCTGCTAGGTCGGGTTTTTGTAAAATCTGGCATATGGCTTGGTCGGTTCTCACAATTATGATGTGCCCTTGGAAGTGTTCCCTCAACCTTTGGGACGAGATTAGCAGAGCGTAGGCCAGCTTCTCCAGCTTGGTGTATCTCAGCTCTGCTCCCTAGAGAACCTTGCTGACAAAGTAGACCGACTACTGAATCTTGTCTTCCTGGAAAAGGACAGCCGCCATGGCTTGGTCCGTCACCGCTAAATACAGAAATAAAACCTCGCCTTCTTTAGGCTTGCCGAGGACAGGGGGTGCCAAGAGTATCTTTTTGAAGTGATTGAATGTTTCTTAACAAGCTGGGGTCTATTCGAAGGCTATTCCCCTTCTCATCAAATTGAAAAAAAGGGGAGGGCCTTTGCTGCTGAGGCCCTGAGAAAGCGAGACAAGGCTGTAAATCTCCCAGCCAGCCTCTGCACATCCTTGACACAACCTGGGCTTGTCATCCGCAGGACGGCTTCGCACTTGTCCGGGTTGGCCTCCACCCTCCTTTGTGTTATAATGAAGCCAAGGAACTTCCTGGCTAGGTTTCCAAATCGCTGACTAGGTTGCTTGGCTCCGCAGTTTTTACCAAAATATCATCAGCATATACCTCGACCAACCTCCTGATAAGGTCACTAAAAATCTTGTTCATCAGCCTTTGGTAAGTAGCCCCGGCGTTCTTCAGTCCGAACGGCATCACTCTGTAGCAGTAGGTACTGGCCGGCGCTATAAATGCCATTTTCTCCTCGTCAGGCCAGTGCATTGGTATCTGGTTATACCCAGAGTATGCGTCCATAAAGCTTAGGAACCGATATCCTATCGCTGCGTCTACTAGGGCGTCAATGTTTGGGAGGGAAAAGGAGTCTTTTGGGCACGCCTTGTTGAGGTCCGAGTAGTCGACGCACATCCTCCATTTCCCATTGGCTTTTTTAACGAGGACCGCGTTCGACAACCACGTCAAGTAGTCTAGTTCCCTAATGAATCCAACTTCCAATAGGCTAGCCGTCTATCTGGATATCTTGTCAGCCCTTTCTTGTGACATTTTTCTTCGTCGCTGGGCAACAGGCCAAGCATCTGGCTTCACGGCTAACCGGTGAGACATAAACTCTGAGTCTACCACTGGCATGTCGACTGGAGTCCATGCGAAGAGGTCACCATTTGCCTTGATAGCTTCAATCATGGGTTCTTTTAGGTTGTTGGGGAGGTTTCTGTTCATGAAGGTGAACTTTTCCTCGGTGTCCCCGACTCAAAACTTCTCCAAGTCCCCCTGCGATTCTGGTCTCTGTTTATCGTACACTCTCACGTCCAGATCAGCTAGAAACACCTGAGATGCTTTTTTCGACTTCTTCCTCAGTGAGAGACTAGCGTTGTCGCGTGCGACTGCCGTTTCCAAATTTTCTCTAATGGAACCAACGCTTCTGTCATTAGCAACAAACTTCATTGTCAAGATCTTGGTGTATATAATAGCTAAAAATTTGTTGATGGTTCTCCTTCCTAAGATAATATTGTAAGCCGTGAAGTCTCTCAGGATAATGAACTCCACCATTACTGATCGTTTGATCTCTTCTCTGTCCCCCACACAGATCGGAAGGGTGATTACCTTGATAGGTCTTATGTAGTTATCGCTCAAACCTACGACCCCGTGCTGGTGGGTCTTGAGGTCGGCTTCTCTAAGCCCCAAGGCATCGAACACGTTTCTAAACATGATATTGGAGTTCGTGATGATAGGATTTTCTATCGATAAAGAAATATAAAAATATAATCGCGTCGCAAGTATAGCTTCTAAACCAACAGAAAATCCTTTCGTACAAACATTTGGTTGTCACAAGTAACAAACCCCTAATAAAATTGATAACCGAAGTATTTAAACCTCGTGTCGTCTTCTCAAGGAATTGCAGGGAGGTGTTCTTATTATTGGTTATGCAAAGATATATTTTGGGATTTTCAAAAGGTTTGAACAAGAGAAATAAATTGTAGGAATTAATAAATTAATAATCAATAAAACTCTTGGTAGGGTATGAAAATTAGAAGTCATATCCTAGTTATCCTTATCAATGGTGATGAGAATTATATTTTTGCTGCTACTCAGTCAACCTCTAATTATGAAGGCAAGTCAAGTGGATAAATCAATTTAACACCTAAAGTCCTAGTCAACTCCTGAGGAAAGACTAGAGTTATAGGCATCTAAATCAATCAGCAAAGATATCAATTATCAATCACGATGAGTTTGACAACTCAAGAGTCACCAATTAATCAACCAAAGCCAAAAGGAAAAAATCTAAATTATTTATATAAATAAAAGAAAGCAATCATAAATCTGAAATGCCTCAAATTGAATTAATAAAAGAAATCAAATCCAACATGGAAAAGTATACGAGAATTGAGTAAAGGAGCATTGAACCTATGATGAAGAAGAAATAATCCCAATAAGATAAATCCTAATCCTAAATCCTAAGATAAATCCTAATCCTAAGAGAGAGGAGAGAGCCTCTCTCTCTCTCTAAAACTACATCTAATCCTAAAATTATGTGTATGATCTCATATCCTGAGTCTTTGCATATTTCCTGACTTTAATCTGTGTTTCTGGGCCGAAATCTGGGTCAAAACGTGGCCCAAAATTGTCTCCAGCGTATTCTGTAATTTATGCAGATCGCGCATGTCTCGCGTACGCGTCGTCGACGCGTGCGTGTCATTCAGCATTTTTCCTTGCTACGCGTACGCGTCGTTCACACGTTCGCATCACTCGTACAGCTTCTAATCCACGCGTTTGCATCAGGCACGCGAGCGCGTCACTGCGATTTCCTCCATTTCGTCCAGTCGCGTGAGCCATGCGTCCGCGTCGCTTCTCACTGGTCATCTCCTTGGCTTCTTGTGTTCCTTCCATTTTTGCAAGCTTCTTCTCCATTCTCCAAGCCATTCCTGCCCTATGAAGACTGAAACACTTAACACACGGATCACGGCATCGAATGGTATAGAGGAGAAATTAAAATACACAATTTAAAGCTTCAGGAAGCAAGTTTTCAATCATAGAATAATTTTGGGAAGGAATTATAATATCATGCAATTCATATGAATAAATGGGTGAAAAGCTGATAAAAATCACTCAATTTAGCATGAGATAAATCATAAAATAGTGGTTTATCAGTTCGCACCAGTGTCGACGAGGATGCATTTGACTAAATCCGTTCCGATCCTTGCTCTGATCACCATGGGTGGGTTTTCTAAGAGGTCGTGGCACCATTGATCTTCTGGATGAAATGATATCTTTGGGGGTTTTATGGATTGAGCTTGGAGGCTTCCTGATGAAACGGCCAGGATTTTGGCATCCTTTGCCGCCGACCTCGACCACGACGTTAATGACTACCGTGGGGGCATTATCAGTGTTCTCAGCGGGCCCTTGCTTTGGTTTCATAACCCGGCTGCGATCCTCCTCGGATCGTTTGTGCTCCCTTCTCCTCGACTCCCTTAAGAATTGGGAGAACTCGGTCATCTTTCCCTTGCGAATAGCTTGCTCTAAGGAGTCCTTTAAGTTGAAATAATCTTGAGTCTTGTGGCCAAAGCTTTTGTGATAGTCGCAATACAAGCTCTTGTACCCACCTGTCCTGTCCTTCAGTTGCCGAGGCATTGACAAGATCCCCTTGTTCACAATCTGCTGGTACACCTATACATAGGGGCTGTAAGGGGGGTATAATTCGTGAACTTCCCTATCCGGGGAAACGGCTTGGGTTGCTTCCTCGACGCCCCTTCCTTTAGCGTCTCTCTTGGTTTGTCTACATACCCAGGTTGGCAGGGAAGTGGGTTGGTCGGCTGCCGCTTATTGGCGCCACCACTTGGTTGACCTCCTCATCATTGATGTACTCTCTTGCCACGTTTTGGATCTCTTGCATGGTCCAGACAGGCTTAGTGGTAAGGTTCTTTTTGAAGTCTTCATTCAGCAAACCATTTGTCAAGAACAGGCTGTCTACTGAGTCGGTCAGGCCGTTGATTCCCAGGTATTCATCATTGAACCTGTCCAGAAATTTTCAGGTCAGTTCCCTGTTTCTTTGGGTGATACGCAGAAGGTTGATTGGGTGCTTGGCCCTGGCGATGCGCGTGCACCAGGAAACCACGAGTTATGTCTGAGAAGGCCGTAATGGACCCTTGCGGGAGCATATTGAACTATCGAATTGTGGGACCCGCTAAGGTTACTAGGAAGGCTCGGCACCTTACTGCATCGCCAACACCCTCTAGGTTCATCCTAGCCTCAAAGGCCGTCAAGTGTTCCTAGGGATCCTTGGTCCCAACGTACTTCATGTCCGTTGGCTTGTTGAAGTGTTTTGACAGCCGAACTTTGAGAGTGGAGGGGTGGAAAGGGTTGCTCCCATGATAATGGGGTCTCGCCTACTCCTCTCTCCGCTTCTCTGGGTTTCCCCGTGACCTTCCATTCTCTCGGAGGTGTGGGAGCGAATCTGAGCGTTAGTTTTTACACGCTCATTCCCCCTCCTAGGATCCCTCCCACGATCACCCGACCTTATCATGGGGGATCGGGTGCGGGACAAGCTGGAGCGGGTGTCCCTACTGTGGGAAAGGCGTTAGCGATATCTCGCTGCAAATTCTTGCTCCAAGTTCTGCACTCTGTGGCTAAGCTCCTACATGATCTTTGAGTTATCTTCCCCCGTTCTTCCGAAAGGATGCCTTTCGGGAGATCGGGAGTGTTAGTTCTCCCTTTGGGTCATGGGTCTTGACTGTTCGGGGGAAGCGCTTGCGAGCTCACCCTGCTTCTCATGTGGGCCCCTCCTTCTTCATGGAGCTCGTCTGATGGTAGAAATAACGGCATGCTCCTACCAGGTTCCCACAAACGGTGCTAATGTTCATTTGGTCGGGTTCTCAGTGGTACAATAGCTTAGGCTGGTTCACTTGATGGAGCAGAGGCTTGAGGGGGTTAGGACCTGGGTGCGAAGAGATGGAGAGGGTCGTCTGTTGAGACTCGCCAGGTGACGATTGACGAACGGATTCTTTGATGGTCTAGAATTCACAATTAAATTCTCGTTGCAAGTATAGTATCTAAACCAACAAAAATCCTTTCATACAAAAATTTGGTTGTCACAAGTAACAAACCCCTAAAAGTAATAACCGAAGTATTTAAACATCGGGTCGTCTCTCAAGGAATTGCAGGGAGGTGTGTTTATTATTGGTTATGAGATTTTCTGAGAACTTTTGGAGTTTGAGAGTGGAAAAATAAAAGATTATAAATTAAAGCAATGAAAATTAACAAGAGGTTTTACGTAATTGAAATAGAAAGCCTTGATAAGGAGACGATTAATCTGAAGTTCTATCATTGTTGGATTTCCCAAGAGTAATTAGTAATAGGTTGTTGTTCTACTTGGTTATCCTTTACTGAATAAAAGGAAGTCAAGTAAGTTAGGAGCCAATTTTTATTCACAAGTCCTAATCATCTCCCTTGGGAAGAATTAGCATTAGTAACTAGAGAGCTGACCAACAACTTCCAATTACCAATCAACTCTTGAGTATTCCAACTCAGGGGTCTCAAATATTAATCAACTCCAAAGTCAAGTTAAAGCCTACTCCATTGACTTGGATGCCATTTACATGATAAAAGGAATTGAATTGAGATAATCAAGCAAATAAAGAAATTGAATAGAAAAATACTCTTTGCATTAATAATTAAACAAAAGAAAAAAATAAACTGAAGTAATAGAATAAAAGTAGAAGAACATTAAATTAAAGGAACATTGAACATGGAATTGGAAAGAATTAAACCTAAAATTAAGAGAAATCCTAAAGCCTAGAGAGAGGAGAGAGCCTCTAATCTGTGTTTTCTGGGTCGAGAATTGGGTCAAAAACAGCCCAGAAATCGCTCCCAGCGCTTTCTGCATGTTCTGCACGTGGTGCATGTCACGCGTACATGTAGATCATGCGTGCGCGTTGTTTGGAAAAATTCCTTGTCATGCATACGCATACGCGTCGTCCACGCGTGCGCGTCGCTACCAGCTTCTCAGAACTTCATTTTCGCACGTTCCTCCCACTTTTGCATGTTTTCTTTCCATCCCCTAAGTCATTCCTTCCCTATAAAGCCTGAAAGCACTCAACATACAGATCACGACATCAAATGGTAATAAAGAATGATCAAAATTGATAGTTTAAAGGCCTAGGAAACATGTTTTCAACTATATCACAGAATTAGGAGGGAATTGTAAAACCATGCAAATTATATGAATAAGTGAGCAAAGAATTGATAAAAGCCACTCAAATCAACACAAGATAAACTATAAAATAGTGGTTTATCAATCTCCCTACATTTAAATATTAGCATGTCCTCATGCTAAGCTCAAGAGAGACTATAAGAGAGTGAAGAGGAATGGTAGAATGTATGAAATGCAACCTATTTTTATGAATGCAACTATATGCTAAAATGTTGTTACCTACTTGGTTAAAAGTAAATAAACCTTTCAAGAACAAATAAGGACTGAATTTCACTAATTCAAATAATAAAAATGAAGTACAGATAAACTTGCAGAAGAAAATAGCTCATGACAACCGGGAACAAAGAATCGAGCATCGAACCCTCACTGGAAGTGTATACACTCTAATTACTCAAGTGTTTAAGGTTCGATTCTCTCAATTCTCAACTAATCTTGCTTTCTAAGGCTTGCTCTTCTTCTACCAATCAACAAAGATTTAATACATAAATACACATATCAAGAGGTCTTTTAAAGGTTGTAATGGGGTTAGGGTCAAGGTAGGATTGTATTTGGTCAAGTGGACTAAAATCTGAATCCTTGATTAACCTAAACTTACCACCTAACCTAAGACAATCCATGTAATCACAATACAAAATCTAACTACCCATTAACTATGTTTTCCACATATTCATGCATCCGAATTTTGAGTACAGTACATATGCATTGCTATCATTTACTTTGGGGTATTTTGTCCCCTTTTTATTTATTTGCTCTTTTTCTTTCCTTTTTCTTTTATTTCTTGCATTATTTTTTTCTTTTCTTTTGTTTTTCCCAATGCATATGATTAAGGTATTGAATGCATAAACATGTCCTCAACATTTTTCACATTTTCACAAAAAGTCTAACATACTCAATTCCCAAACCAAACGTTTCCAAACCCACTTTTCCCACACTTAATTCATGAGCACTCTCACTAGTCTAAGTTAACCAAGGATTCAAATTAAGGACATTATTGTTTTCTGCTTAGAGTTAGTGATGTGGTAAAATAAAGAACAAATAGGATAAAATAGGCTCAAATTGGTTTGCAAAGGATAATGAAAGGGTGAGGTCATATGGGTATGTAAGCTGAGTGAAACAAGGCCTCAATCATATAAGTATATGCATACATTAAACCATGAAAATATAGAATTAAGCAAGATATAGATCACAATTTTAGAGAGAGAAACACACACCAAAAATAAAATATTGGTTAATAAGATGCAACCAATCAAATAGGCTCTAAATCTCACAAGGTTGTGTGTTTGAGCTCTAAACCATGTTCCAAAATACATTTCTTCAAACAAGTTTAACAAAAGTTTAATTCAAATTAGTGAAATACTCTAAAAATTTTCTTGAAAAAGAAAATATCACTTCAACCAAGTAGTTGGTAAAATATGCACAAAATCAAACAAACATGCAATCAAATATGCAAATGTAACAACTAATTTAACAAAGAAAATTTAAACATTGGTGTTGGTAAAAGGAGTAGTTACCCACAGAAGTCGGTCATCGACCTCCCCACACTTAAAGATTGCACCATCCTCGGTGCATGCTAAGATGTGCAAGTGGACAGGTGACTCCAACTGATACTTTTTCTCCACAGAATGTGCGTAGGAACTTGTCTGTCGCCCCATTGAAACGTCGTCCGGTTCCCTTCCTGGTGGCCATCCTGAAAGAGAAAAAGAAAGAAAAGTAACCCAAAAATAAATATAGAAAACAAATAAAATATTGTTGGGTTAATGCCAAATAATGATGGTCTCAATTACATGGTAGCTACAACATGCAAGTGATGGAACAGTAGAAGCGAATGGCATGTCAATAGTGCAAAAATTGCAACAATGGAGAAGAGAGAGTAGGTAATGAAAGACAATATAAATTTATGTCAATGAAAAAGGAATACAAGTATCATAAAAGATTAGCATTGATGTAAATAATATTACCCAATAGTGTACAACAAGTCACTAAGCACCAAAATAATACCAGAAAAGAGGCAATAGTTGAATAAGAATAATTAACACCAATGGCAAAATAATAAACATAGAAAAGAAAATAAAACATGCATAAGATTAAAATGCAATGAATGAAAGTGTGCAATTAAGGAAAATAGAATGAAAGAGAATAAAGATGAGAAGTTAAAGGAATGAAGAAGAAGAAAGTAAGAAGGGAAGAAGAAAAAGAAGAAGAAAGGAAAAAGGAACGAATGATAAAGGAGAGAAGAGATGAATGAAATGGAAAATGGGACGCGACGCGTAAGCGTCGCCCACGCGTACGCGTGGATGAGCAGAATCACAAATGATGCGTAAGCGTCGGTCACGCGTACGCGTGACCACTCGTCATGCTAGACGCACGACTCCAGCCTGATTCCCGCCCAACTTTCTGTTCAGCATGTTTTTACGCCGATTTTCATGCCCACGCATACGCGTCGCTGACGCTTACGCGTGGGTTGAACTTTCTACAGGGAACACTGATGAGCGGATAATTTATACGCTTTTTGGCATTGTTTTTAGGTAGTTTTTAGTAAGTTCAAGCTACATTTAGGGATGTTTTCATTAGTTTTTATGTTAAATTCACATTTCTGGACTTTACTATGAGTTTGTGTATTTTTCTGTGATTTCAGGTAATTTCTGGCTGAAATTGAGGGACTTGAGCAAAACTCTGAAAAAGACTGACAAAAGGACTGCTGATGCTGTTGGAATCTGACCTCCCTACACTCGAAATGGATTTTTTGGAGCTACAAAACTCCACATGGCGCGCTCTCAACGGCGTTGGAAAGTAGACATCCAGAGCTCTCCAGCAATATATATTAGTCCATACTTTATTCGGAAATTGATGACGTAACTTGGCGTTGAACGCCAAGTACATGCTGCTGTCTGGAGTTAAACGCCAGAAACACGTCATGATCCGGAGTTGAACGCCCAAAACACGTTATAACTTGGAGTTCAACTCCAAGAAAAGCCTCAACTCGTGGATAGATCAAGCTCAGCCCAAGCATACACCAAGTGGGCCCCAGAAGTGGATTTATGCATCAATTACTTACTCATGTAAACCCTAGTAGCTAGTCTAGTATAAATAGGATGATTTACTATTGTATTAGACATCTTTTGACAGTTTAATCTTTTGACTGTTTAGCCTTTGATTATTCGGTCTCTTGATCACTCAGGGGGCTGGCCATTCGGCCATGCCTGAACTTTTCACTTATGTATTTTCAACGGTGGAGTTTCTGCACACCATAGATTAAGGGTGTGGAGCTCTGCTGTACCTCAAGTTTCAATATAATTATTATTACTTTCTATTCAATTCTCTTTTATTCTTATTCCAAGATATACGTTGCACAACACTTGATGAATGTGATGATCCATGACACTCATCATCATTCTCACCTATGAACGCGCGTGATTGACAACCACTTCCGTTCTACTTTAGGCCGGGCGCATATCTCTTAGATTCCCCAACAGAATCTTCGTGGTATAAGTTAGATAGATGGCGGCATTCATGAGTATCCGGAAAGTCTAAACCTTGTCTATGGTATTCCAAGTAGGATTCCGGGATTGAATGACTGTGACGAGCTTCAAACTCCTGAAGGTTGGGCGTGATGACAAATGCAAAAGAATCAAGGGATTCTATTCCAACCTGATTGAGAACCGACAGATGATTAGCCGTGCTGTGACAGAGCATAGGACCATTTTCACTGAGAGGATGGGATGTAGCCATTGACAACGGTGATGCCCTACATACAGCTTGCCATGGAAAGGAGTAAGAATGATTGGATGAAAGCAATAAGAAAATAGAGATTCGAAAGGATTCCAGCATCTCCGCACGCCTATCCGAAATTCCCACTATTGATTTACATAAGTATTTCTATCCCTTTTTATTTTCTGTTTACTATTAATTTTCAAAACCCATAACCATTTAATCTACCTAACTGAGATTTACAAGGTGACCATAGCTTGCTTCATACCAACAATCTCTGTGGGATCGACCCTTACTCACGTAAGGTATTACTTGGATGACCCAGTACACTTGCTGGTTAAGTTGAACGGAGTTGTGTCCACACATAGTTGCAAAAGCAATGAATTTTACAAAATACAATAACAAAGGAATCACAATTTCGTCCACCAAACACGTACGCGTGTAGTATGCACACGCGTGGTGTGGCTTGTGCGCCACACACCCCTCCCGCGCGTCTCTCGCGCAACTCTCTGCTCAGTGGCACATACATATACGACGCGTGCGCATCGTGGACGCTTGCGTGTCGATCCTTTTTTTAATACAGAATGCAGAATGTAGATGATTATACATAAATTATCAGTGAATACTGTGAAAAACAAAATAAAATAAAACTAAGGATGAAAAGGGATGATTATACCATGGTGGTTTGTCTCCCACCTAGCACTTTTAGTTAAAGTCCTTAAGTTGGACAGTTGGTGAGCTCCTTGTCATGGTGGCTTGTGCTTGAACTCATCTTGAAACTTCCACCAATGCTTGGACTTCCAATGGCCTCCGGGATCCCATACTAGGCGCAAAAAGCCTTCAAGAAGTTTAAAGCAAGTGACAAGGCCCCAAGAGTGTAAATTGCTAGAATGAATTCTGAGGTCCCAAACCTTGCTTTTGCACCCGTCTTTGTATTGATCACGATTGTTCCAACCAGGTGGCAAGCAATTTGAATTCTCACTGAAACGTCCAAACAACTTCCTAGATCCATTCAATCGAGCTCTACACCAACCTTTGTGTTTAAACTTCGAGCACACAACCATATTGAACCTTGCTTGACAGTTCCTCCCACTGACCATCTCCCTCACATTCTTAATGCCATAAAGAGCTCTAAGTTGACCATCCGTCTCCAGTAGACCATATTCAAGTGGAATGAGAAAGCCAAGAGATACGAATTTTTCCCACTTGAATGTTGTGAAGGATGATGGCGACTTAGGGGGAGGGGTCTCCAACAACTTTGGCAAGGTGGTTTCAAGCTTCACTCCTGTGTGTTCTTTCTTGATAACTTCCACCTCTTTGAAAGTTTCTTCAACTTCAACCTCTTTCTCTTGGTAGCTTTCTTCCAATTCAATCTCTTCTTCATTGCTTACCAAGGTCATGGGAGGTTGTACTTTTTCTTCTTTAATCTCCATCTCTTGATCAACCTCTTCCAAGTCTTCAACCATGATATGCCTTGGAGGTTGTACACCCTCCTCAACATCAACATCAAACATCTTGGGAGGAGGCTCTATAACTGGACTATTCCATAGAGGTTCCGCATCTCCTAAGTCTTCAACCATTTCCTTTTTAACTATTGCAGCTTCGTCCAGTTATTTTAGTATAAAATTGTACTCCTCCTTGATGATTTTCTTTCCACGAGAACTCCCTTCAACTACTCCTTCATCTTCAAGGGTCTCTCCTACCTCCACATTTTGGGCCTCCTCTTGCTCCTTTGGAAATAAGGCCGCGTGTAATCGATCCATTGCGATTACGTCCCTAAGACGATCCCTTCTCTCTTGTTCTATGTCAATTGCATCATTGGGATCATGTTGCTCTTGGATTGATGGATATGGGTATCCTTGCACGGAGGGTGGCGGTGCACTGAAGCTTGAGGGTTGAATATTGGAGGTGGAGGGTTGGTCCCTGCGGGATATAAGATATTGGTGTTTAGAGGTGAGACCAATGAGATTAGAGATACGTGTGTTGTTATCCAATGGAGGTTGAGGTGGACAGGAGAGTTCATTTGTTGGGAAGAATGGTTCATGATAGGAAGGTGGTTCTTCTTGATAAGGATAAGGAGATAGTGTATATTGAGGTGATGGTTCTTGGGAGTAATTATGCTGGAATGGGGGTGGTTCTAAGTATGGTTCATAAGGTGGATAAGGGTTAGGGTCATATGGAGGTGAATGGTGGAAAGGGGCTTGTGAATATGGTGGTTCAAAGTTATGTTGAGGAAGGGGCTCATAGGTATAGTGTGGTGGGTGTTGATTGTCACGGAAAGGTCCACCATAACCATTGCCTTGATATGTATCATAGAATGGTTGTTGATAGTCCATTGGAGGTGGCTGTTGCCAAAAAGGTTGTGGTGAACGAAATTGTGATCCATATTCTTTAAGTTGTACTCCTTGTAAAATTATGGAATTTGAAATTGGCACGAGTGAACACAACTCCGTTCAACTAACCAGCAAGTGTACTGGGTCGTCCAAGTAATAAACCTTACGTGAGTAAGGGTCGATCCCACAGAGATTGTTGGTATGAAGCAAGCTATGGTCACCTTGTAAATCTCAGTTAGGCAGATAAAATTATGGAATTTAGAAAACCAAATAATAAAAAGAAATAATAAAAGGGATACTTATGCAGATTCATTGGTGGGAATTTCAGATAAGCATATGGAGATACTATATGGCTCAAGGACGCCTGCTTTCCTACTGCTTCAACTCAATCCTTCTTATTCCTTTCCATGGCAAGCTGTGTATAGGGGTTCACCGTTCGACGATGGCTACTTTCAATCCTCTCGGGAAAATGGTCCTCTGCGGCTGTCACTCGCATGGCTAATCGTCTGGAGGCATCACACTGGCCGAAGGCTACATCCCATCCTCGTAGTGAAAACTACGCTCACGCGCTCTGTCACAGCACGGCTAATCACTGGTTGGTTCCCGCGCCTACTGGAATAGAATCCCTTGATTCTTTTGCGTCTGTCACTAACGCCCAGCACTTGCGAGTCTGAAGCACGTCACAGTCATTCATTACCGGAATCCTACTCGGAATACCACAGACAAGGTTAGACTTTCCGGATTCCCAGGATCCTACTCGGAATACCACAGACAAGGTGAGACTTTCTGGATCCTCATAAATGCCGCCATCTATCTAGCTTATACCACGAAGATTCTGTTGGGGACTCTAAGAGATACACATTCAAGCTCGGTTGCATGTAGAACGGAGGTGGTTGTCAATCACGCGCGTTCATAAGTGAGAATGATAATGAGCGTCACATAATCATCACATTCATCATGTTCTTGGGTGCGAATGAATATCTTGGAATAAGAATAAGATAGAATTGAATAAAAGAAAATAGAATTGCATTAATACTTGAGGTACAGCAGAGCTCCACACCCTTAATCTATGGTGTGCAGAAACTCCACCATTGAAAATACATAAGTGTAAGGTTCAGGCATGGCCGAGAGGCCAGCCCCCAAAACGTGATCACTAGATTCAAAATACAATCCAGGATGATAATATGATAGTAAAAAGTTCTATTTATAATAAACTAGCTCCTAGGGTTTACATGAGTAAGTAATTGATGCATAAATCCACTTTCGGGGCCCACTTGGTATATGCTTGGGCTGAGCTTGATCAATCCACGAGCTGAGGCTTCTCTTGGAGTTGAACTCCGAGTTATGACGTGTTTTGGGCGTTCAACTCCGGATCTTGACGTTTTTCTGGCGTTTAACTCCAGACAGCAGCATGAACTTGGCGTTCAACGCCAAGTTACGTCGTCAATTTCCGAATAAAGTATGGACTATTATATATTGCTGGAAAGCCCTGGATGTCTACTTTCCAACGCCGTTAAGAGCGCGCCATTTGGAGTTCTGTAGCTCCAGCAAATCCATTTCGAGTGCAGGGAGGTCAAATTCCAACAGCATCAGCAGTCCTTTTGTCAGCCTTTTTCAGAGTTTTGCTCAGGTCCCTCAATTTCAGCCAGAATTTACCTGAAATCACAAGAAAACACACAAACTCATAGTAAAGTCCAGAAATGTGAATTTAACATAAAAACTAATGAAAACATCCCTAAAAGTAGCTTGATCTTACTAAAAACTACCTAAAAATAATGCCAAAAAGCGTATAAATTATCCGCTCATCACAACACCAAACTTAAATTGTTACTTGTCCCCAAGCAACTGAAAATCAAATAGGATAAAAAGAAGAGAATATACTATAAATTCCAAAATATCAATGAATATTAATTATAATTAGATGAGCGGGACTTGTAGCTTTTTGCTTCTGAACAGTTTTGGCATCTCACTTTTTCCTTTGAAGTTTTGAATGATTAGCTTCTCTAGGAACTTAGAATTTCGAATAGTGTTATTGACTTTCCTAGTTAAGCATGTTGATTCTTGAACACAGCTACTTATGAGTCTTGGCCGTGGCCCTAAGCACTTTGTTTTCCAGTATTACCACCGGATACATAAATGCCACAGACACATAACTGGGTGAACCTTTTCAGAATGTGACTTAGCTTTGCTAAAGTCCCCAGTTAGTGGTGTCCAGAGCTCTTAAGCACACTCTTTTTGCTTTGGATCACGACTTTAACCACTCAGTCTCAAGCTTTTCACTTGGACCTTCATGACACAAGCACATGGTTAGGGACAGCTTGATTTAGCCGCTTAGGCCTGAATTTTATTTCCTTGGGCCCTCCTATCCATTGATGCTCAAAGCCTTGGATCCTTTTTACCCTTGCCTTTTGGTTTTAAGGGCTCTTGGCTTTTTCTATTGCTCCTTTTTATTTTCGCCATTCACTGCTTTTTCTTGCTTCAAGAATCAATTTCATGATTTTTCAGATCATCAATAACATTTCTCTTTGTTCATCATTCTTTCAAGAGCCAACAATTTTAACATTCATAAACAACAAGATCAAAAGACATATGCACTGTTCAAGCATTCATTCAGAAAACAAAAAGTATTGTCACCACATCAATATAATTAAACTAAATTCAAGAGCTATTTTCGAAATTTATGTACTTCTTGTTCTTTTGATTTAAAACATTTTTCATTTAAGAGAAGTGAAGGATTAATGGATTTTATTCATAGCTTTAAGGCATGGTTACATACTAATGATCATGAAATAAAGACACAAAACATAGATAAACACAATATTAAAAACCGAAAAACAGAAAGAAATAAAGAACAAGGAATGAATCCACCTCTAGTGGCGTCTTCTTCTTGAAGTACCAATGATGTTCTTTAGCTCTTCTATGTCCCTTCCTTGCCTTTGTTGCTCCTCCCTCATTGCTCTTTGATCTTCTCTTATTTCTTGGAGAATGATGGAGTGCTCATGATGTTCCACCCTTAATTGTTCCACATTGTGGCTCAAACCTTCTAAAGAAGTGTTGAGTTGCTCCCAATAGTTGTTTGGAGGAAAGTGCATCCCTTGAGGCATCTCAGGGATTTCTTGATGATGAGCTTCCTCATGCATCTCTTGAGAACCGTGAGGGGTCTCTCTTGCTTGCTCCATCCTCCTCTTGGTGATGGGCTTATCCTCTTCAATGGAGATGTCTCCTTCTATGATAACTCCAGCTGAGTAACATAGATGGCAAATAAGGTGAGGAAAAGCTAGCCGTGCCATAGGTGAGGGCTTGTCGGCTATTTTGTAGATTTCATTGGAGATGACCTCATGAACTTCTACTTCCTCTCCAATCATGATGCCATGAATCATGATGGCCCGATCCACAGTAACTTCAGATCGGTTGCTAGTAGGAATGATGGAGCGTTGAATGAACTCCAACCATCCTCTAGCTATAGGCTTGAGGTCCAGTCTTCTTAGTTGGACTGGCTTGCCTTTGGAGTCTCTCTTCCATTGATCTCCTTCCACACAAATGTCCATAAGGACTTGGTCTAACCTTTGATCAAAGTTGACCCTTCTAGTGTAGGGGCGTTCATCACCTTGCATCATGGGCAAGTGGAATGCCAACCTTACATTTTCCGGACTGAAATCCAAGTATTTCCCCAAACCATTGTGAGATAATTCTTTGGACTCGGGTTCATACCTTGATCATGGTTCCTAGTGATCCATGCATTGGCATAGAACTCTTGAACCATTAAGATTCTGACTTGTTGCATGGGGTTGGTTAGGACTTCCCAACCTCTTCTTCGGACTTCATGTCGGATCTCCGGATACTCATTTTTCTTGAGCTCGAAAGGGACCTCAGGGATCACCTTCTTCTTTGCCACAACATCATAGAAGTGGTCTTGATGGCTCTTGGAGATGAATCTTTCCATCTCCCATGACTCGGAGGTGGAGGCTTTTGTCTTCCCTTTTCCTTTTCTAGAGGATACTCCGGCCTTAGGTGCCATTGGTAATGGAAAAACAAAAAAAAGCTTATGCTTTTACCACACCAAACTTAAAATATTGCTCGCCCTCGAGCAAGAGAAGAAAGAAGAGAAGAAGAAGAAGAAGAAAATATGGTAGAAAGGGAGAGAGGTAGGTTCGGCTTAGGTGAAGAAGAAGGGGTTGTGTTGTGTGAAAATGAAGTAGAATGGAAGGGTATTTATAGGGAGAGGGGGTAGTGTGTATTCGGCCATTAGGGTGGGAATGGGTGGGAAATTGGTTTTGAATTTTGAAGGTAGGTGGGGTTTATGGGGAAGAGTGGATGGATGTGAGTGGTGAATGGGGTAATTGGGAAGTGTGATATGGGGAAGAGTGAAATAGGATTAGGAGAGTGTGATTAGGATTAAAAGGTAAGGTGGGAATATGGTAGGTGGGGATCCTGTGGGGACCACAGATCCTGAGGTGCTCCTGTGGGGTCCACAGATCCTGAGGTGTCAAGGAATTCCATCCCTGCACCAAATAGGCATGTAAAATGCCTTCGTGCATCATTCTGGTGTTTAAACGCCCATTGGTGCACATTCTGGGCGTTCAACGCCCATGTAAAGCTTGTTTCTGGCGTTGAACGCCAGTTTCATGCTTGTTACTGGCGTTCAGCGCCAGTTTTTCTTCTCTGGGCACAATCCTGGCGTTCAGCGCCAGAATGTTGCTTGTTTCTGGCGTTCAGCGCCAGAATGATGCTCTGTTCTGGCATTGAACGCCGGCCAGATGCATCTTACTGGCGTTGAACGCCAGCCTGTGCGTCCTCCAGGGTGTAAATTTTTTTCTTCTTCTGCTGTTTTTGACTCTGTTTTTAATTTTTATGATTTTTTCGTGACTCCTCTGATCATGTACCTAATAAAACACAAAATAACAATAAAATAGAATAAAATAAAATTAGATAAATAAAATTGGGTTGCCTCCCAACAAGCGCTTCTTTAATGTCAATAGCTTGACAGTGGCTCTCATGGAGCCACAAGGTGATCAGGTCAATGTTGTATAGTTGCCAACACCAAACTTAGAGTTTGGATATGGGATCTTAACACCAAACTTAGAGTTTGGTTGTGGCTTCTCAACACCAAACTTAGAGTTTGACTGTGTGGGCTCTTCTTGACTCTGAACTGAGAGAAGCTCTTTATGCTTACTCTCTTTTGTCACAGAGGGATGGCCATGTGCCTTAAACACAAGGTAGTCTCCATTTAATTGAAGAATTAATTCACCTCTGTTGACATCTATCACAGCTCCTGCTGTGGCTAGGAAAGGTCTTCCAAGGATGATGCAATCATCCTCTTCCTTCCTAGTGTTTAAGATTATGAAATCAGCAGGGATGTAAAGGCCTTCAACCTTTACTAGCACGTCCTCTACTATTCTATAAGCCTGTCTCAATGACTTGTCTGCCAGTTGTAATGAGAACAAGGCAGGTTGTACCTCAATGATCCCCAGCTTCTCCATTACAGAGAGTGGCATAAGATTTATCCCTGACCCCAGATCACACAGAGCTTTTTCAAAGATCATGGTGCCTATGGTACAGGGTATTAAGAACTTGCCAGGATCTTGTTTCTTTTGAGGTAGAATTTTCTGAATCCAAGTATCCAGTTCATTAATGAGCAGGGGAGGTTCACTTTCCCAAGTCTCATTACCAAACAACTTGGCATTCAGCTTCATGATAGCTCCTAAATATTGAGCAACTTGCTCTCCAGTTACATCTTCATCCTCTTCAGAGGATGAATAGTTTTCAGAGCTCATGAATGGCAGAAGGAGATTCAATGGAATCTCTATGGTCTCTGTATGAGCCTCAGATTCCTTTGGATCCTTAATAGGAAACTCCTTCTTGCTTAAGGAACGTCCCAGGAGGTCTTCCTCACTAGGATTTTCGTCCTCCTCCTCCCTTGTACATTCGGCCATATTGACTATGTCAATGGCTTTGCACTCTCCTTTTGGATTCTCTTCTGTATTGCTTGGGAGAATACTGGGAGGAGTTTCAATGACTTTCTTACTCAGCTGGCCCACTTGTGCCTCCAGATTTCTAATGGAGGATCTTGTTTTGCTCATGGAACTGAAAGTGGCCTTTGACAGATCAGAGACTATATTGGCTAAATTAGAGGTGTTTTGTTCAGAATTCTCTGTCTGTTGCTGAGAAGATGATGGATATGGCTTGCTATTGCTTAGCCTATTGCGTCCACCATTGTTAAAGCCTTGTTGAGGCTTTTGTTGATCCTTCCATGAGAAATTTGGATGATTTCTCCATGATGAGTTATAGGTGTTTCCATAAGGTTCACCCATGTAATTAACCTCTGCCATGGCAGGGTTCTCAGGATCATAAGCTTCTTCAGAAGCTGCCTCTCTAGTACTGTTGGATGCATGTTGCCATCCATTCAGATTTTGAGAGATCATGTTGACCTGTTGAGTCAACACTTTGTTCTGAGCCAATATGGCATTCAGAGCATCAATTTCAAGAACTCCTTTCTTTTGAGGTATCCCATTGTTCACGGAATTCCTCTCAGAAGTGTACATGAATTGGTTGTTTGCAACCATGTCAATGAGTTCTTGAGCCTCTTCAGGTGTTTTCTTTAGGTGAATAGATCCACCTGCAGAATGGTCCAATGACATTTTCGAAAATTCAGAGAGACCATAATAGAATATATCTAAAATGGTCCATTCTGAAAACATGTCAGATGGACATCTTTTGGTCAGCTGCTTGTATCTTTCCCAAGCTTCATAGAGGGATTCACCATCTTTTTGTTTGAAGGTTTGAACATCCACTCTCAGCTTGCTCAGCTTTTGAGGAGGAAAGAATTTATCCAAGAAGGCAGTGACCAGCTTATCCCATGAGTCCAGGCTATCCTTGGGTTGTGAATCCAACCATACTCTAGCTCTGTCTCTTACAGCAAAAGGGAAAAGCATGAGTCTGTAGACTTCAGGATCAACCCCATTCGTCTTTACAGTCTCACAAATCTGCAAGAACTCAGTTAAAAACTGATAGGGATCTTCAGATGGAAGTCCATAAAACTTGCAGTTTTGTTGCATTAAGGCAACTAGCTGAGGTTTCAGCTCAAAGTTATTGGTTCCAATGGCAGGAATGGAGATGCTTCTTCCATCAAACTTGGATGTGGGCTTTGTGAAGTCACCAAGCATTCTCCTTGCATTATTATTATTTTCGGCTGCCATCTCCTTCTCTTGTTCGAAAATTTCTAAAAGGTTGTTTCTGGATTGTTGTAATTTAGCTTCTCTTAATTTCCTCTTCAGAGTCCTTTCAGGTTCTGGATCAATTTCAACAAGAGTGCCTTTATCCCTGTTCCTGCTCATATGAAAGAGAAGAAAACAGGAAAAGAAAGAGGAATCCTCTATGTCACAGTATAGAGATTCCTTGATGTTAGTAGAAGAAGAAGGGGTAGAAGAATGAAGAGGGAGATTCGGATTTTTGGATGAAGAGAGGTGGAGAGAAGTGTTAGTAATTAAATAATTAAATAGAAGAAGAAAAGAGAAGGGATATTTCGAAAATAATTTTTGAAAAGGGGTTAGTGATTTTCGAAAATTAGAGATAAAATGTAATTAAAATTAAAACATGAAACAATTAGTTAATTAAAAAGAATTTTTGAAAAAGGGATGAGATATTTTCGAAAATTAGAGAGGGAAAAGTAGTTAGGTGGTTTTGAAAAAGATAAGAAACAAACAAGAAGTTAGTTAGTTGATTGAAAAAGATTTGAAATCAAAATTGAAAAAGATAAGAAGATAGCAAGTTAGATAAGATATTTTGAAATCAAATTTTGAAAAAGATAAAATTTTGAAAAAGATAAGATAAAAAGATATTTTGAAAAAGATTCAATTTTTAAAATGACTTAACTAACAAGAAACTACAAGATAAGATTCTAGAATTTAAAGATTGAACCTTTCTTATCAAGAAAGTAACAAACTTCAAATTTTTGAACCAATCACATTAATTATTAGCTAATTTTCGAAAATTAGATATAAAAGATAAGAAAAAGATTTTTGAAAAATAATTTTTAAAATTTTCGAAAAATAAAAAAAATGAAAAAGATATGATTTTTGAAAAAGATTTTGAAAAGATAAGATTTTGAAAATTGAAATTTTGACTTGACTTGTAAGAAACAACTAATTTTAAAAATTTTTGACCAAGTCAACCCAAAATTTCGAAAATTTGGAGGGAATTAAGGAAAAGATATTTTTTTATTTTTGAATTTTTTAATGATGAGAGAGAAAAACAACAAAAATGACTCACAACATGAAAATTATGAATCAAAACTCATGATGCATGCAAGAACACTATGAATGTCAAGATGAACACCAAGAACACTTTGAAGATCATGATGAACATCAAGAACATAATTTTGAAAAATTTTTGATGCAAAGAAAACATGCAAGACACCAAACTTAGAAATCTTTAATGCATGGAAAATATGAATGCAAAAATGCACATGAAAAACAACAAACAACACAAAACAAGAAAACATCAAGATCAAACAAGAAGACTTACCAAGAACAACTTGAAGATCATGAAGAACACCATGAATGCATGAATTTTTGAAAAATGCAAGAAAAGATTTTTAAAGCATGCAATTGACACCAAACTTAAAAATTGACTCAAGACTCAAGCAAGAAACACAAAATATTTTTTATTTTTATGATTTTCTAATTTTTTTTTTTGGGATTTTTATTAAATTTTTTGTTTTTTTTTCGAAAATATTTTTAGAAAAAACGAAAAAGAAAGAAAAATTTTAAAAAAAAAGATTTTTGAAAAGAAAATTACCTAATCTGAGCAACAAGATGAACCGTCAGTTGTCCATACTCGAACAATCCCCGGCAACGACGCCAAAAACTTGGTGGACGAAATTGTGATCCATATTCTTTAAGTTGTACTCCTTGTAAAATTATGGAATTTGAAATTGGCACGAGTGAACACAACTCCGTTCAACTAACCAGCAAGTGTACTGGGTCGTCCAAGTAATAAACCTTACGTGAATAAGGGTCGATCCCACAGAGATTGTTGGTATGAAGCAAGCTATGGTCACCTTGTAAATCTCAGTTAGGCAGATAAAATTATGGAATTTAGAAAATCAAATAATAAAAAGAAATAATAAAAGGGATACTTATGCAGATTCATTGGTGGGAATTTCAGATAAGCATATGGAGATACTATATGGCTCAAGGACGCCTGCTTTCCTACTGCTTCAACTCAATCCTTCTTATTCCTTTCCATGGCAAGCTGTGTATAGGGGTTCACCGTTCGACGATGGCTACTTTCAATCCTCTCGGGAAAATGGTCCTCTGCGGCTGTCACTCGCATGGCTAATCGTCTGGAGGCATCACACTGGCCGAAGGCTACATCCCATCCTCGCAGTGAAAACTACGCTCACGCGCTCTGTCACAGCACGGCTAATCACTGGTTGGTTCCCGCGCCTACTGGAATAGAATCCCTTGATTCTTTTGCGTATGTCACTAACGCCCAGCACTTGCGAGTCTGAAGCACGTCACAGTCATTCATTACCGGAATCCTACTCGGAATACCACAGACAAGGTTAGACTTTCCGGATTCCCAGGATCCTACTCGGAATACCACAGACAAGGTGAGACTTTCCGGATCCTCATAAATGCCGCCATCTATCTAGCTTATACCACGAAGATTCTGTTGGGGACTCTAAGAGATACACATTCAAGCTCGGTTGCATGTAGAACGGAGGTGATTGTCAATCACGCGCGTTCATAAGTGAGAATGATAATGAGCGTCACATAATCATCACATTCATCATGTTCTTGGGTGCGAATGAATATCTTGGAATAAGAATAAGATAGAATTGAATAAAAGAAAATAGAATTGCATTAATACTTGAGGTACAGCAGAGCTCCACACCCTTAATCTATGGTGTGCAGAAACTCCACCGTTGAAAATACATAAGTGTAAGGTTCAGGCATGGCCGAGAGGCCAGCCCCCAAAACGTGATCACTAGATTCAAAATACAATCCAGGATGATAATATGATAGTAAAAAGTTCTATTTATAATAAACTAGCTCCTAGGGTTTACATGAGTAAGTAATTGATGCATAAATCCACTTTCGGGGCCCACTTGGTGTATGCTTGGGCTGAGCTTGATCAATCCACGAGCTGAGGCTTCTCTTGGAGTTGAACTCCGAGTTATGACGTGTTTTGGGCGTTCAACTCCGGATCCTGACGTTTTTCTGGCGTTTAACTCCAGACAGCAGCATGAACTTGGCGTTCAATGCCACGTTACGTCGTCAATTTCCGAATAAAGTATGGACTATTATATATTTCTGGAAAGCCCTGGATGTCTAATTTCCAACGCCGTTAAGAGCACGCCATTTGGAGTTCTGTAGCTCCAGAAAATCCTTTTCGAGTGCAGGGAGGTCATATTCCAACAGCATCAGCAGTCCTTTTGTCAGCCTTTTTCAGAGTTTTGCTCAGGTCCCTCAATTTCAGCCAGAATTTACCTGAAATCACAGAAAAACACACAAACTCATAGTAAAGTCCAGAAATGTGAATTTAACATAAAAACTAATGAAAACATCCCTAAAAGTAGCTTGATCTTACTAAAAACTACCTAAAAACAATGCCAAAAAGCGTATAAATTATCCGCTCATCAGGTTGATCAAATTCTTGTGGCTCCTCCCATCTTTGAGTGTCCCAACCTTGATGCATGTTCTCATTGTAATCTCCTCTTCCTGCAACACAACTGTAACCAGACTCATAGCCAAAGGGTTGAGAGTTCATAGTAGTCAGAGAAAATAAAAACAAAAACTAATAAAAATAAGCAACTAAGTCCTAAACTAAAAAACTAGCAAACAAGCAAAAAGCAAATATTTACAATAACCAATAATAAGGCACACGTTTGCAAGTCTCCGGCAACGGTGCCATTTTGACGAACAGATTCTTTGATGGTCTAGGAGAAGATTAATCT
Source organism: Arachis stenosperma (assembly GCF_014773155.1). Taxonomy (NCBI): domain Eukaryota; kingdom Viridiplantae; phylum Streptophyta; class Magnoliopsida; order Fabales; family Fabaceae; genus Arachis; species Arachis stenosperma. Next base: position 43,836,978 of record NC_080377.1, read on the forward strand.
GAAGTTCTATCCTTGTTGAATTTCCCAAGATTAATTAGTAATAGGTTGTTGTTCTACTTGGTTATCCTTTACTGAATAAAAGGAAGTCAAGTAAGTTGGGAGCCAATTTCTATTCACAAGTCCTAATCCTCTCCCTTGGGAAGGATTAGTGTTAGTAACTAGAGAGCTGACCAACAACTTCCAATTACCAATCAACTCTTGAGTATTCCAACTCAGAGGTCTTAAATATTAATCAACTCCAAAATTAAGTTAAAGCCTACCCCATTGACATGGATGCCATTTACATGATAAAAGGAATTGAACTGAGATAATCAAGTAAATAAAGAAATTGAATAGAAAAATACTCTTTGCATTAATAATTAAACAAAAGAAAAAAATAAACTGAAGTAATAGAATAAAAGTAGAAGAACATTAAATTAAAGGAACATTGAATCTGGAATTGGGAAGAATTAAACCTAAAACTAAGAAAAATCCTAAAGCCTAGAGAGAGGAGAGAGCCTCTCTCTCTAGAAAACTACATCTAAAACCTAAAATTGTGAATAATGATTGAATGAATCCCTGATTCCTCCACTCTGCAGCCTCTAATCTGTGTTTTTTGAACCGAGAACTGGGTCAAAAATAGCCCAGAAATCGCTCCCATCGCTTTCTGCATGTTCTACACGTGGCGCATGTCACGCGTACGCGTAGATCACTCGTGTGCATCGTTTGGCGAAATTCCTTATCACGCGTACGCGTCAGCCATGCGTGCGCGTCTCTTGTCTTTTGCACTAGGCACGCGTGCGTGTCGCTACCAGCTTCTCAGAACTTCATTTTCGCGCATTCCTCCCACTTTTGCATGTTTCCTTTCCATCCTCTAAACCATTCTTGCCCTATAAAGCCTGAAAACACTCAACATACAGATCACGGCATCGAATGGTAATAAAGGATGATCAAAATTGACAGTTTAAAGGCCTAGAAAACATGTTTTCAACTATATCACAGAATTAGGAGGAATTGTAAAACGATTTAAATTATATGAATAAGTGAGTAAAGAATTGATAAAAGCCACTCAAATCAGCACAAGATAAACCATAAAATAGTGGTTTATCAACGATGCGGTGGGGCCACCTGCAAGGACTCCAACGCTCAAGTCAATATCCATACAAAGATGGCTATTAGAGTTAGGATAGGTGACGTACTTCTAGGGAGGGGTAGGTCCCTCCCTTTTTATAGTCCGTACTTCAGGTGGGGCGTGATGAGCGGATATTTTATACGCTTTTTGGGGATAATTTCATGTAGTTTTCAGTGTGTTTTAGTTAGTTTTTAGTATATTTTTATTAGTTTTTAGGCAAAATTCATATTTCTGGACTTTACTATGAGTTTGTGTGTTTTTCTATGATTTCAGGTATTTTCTGGCTGAAATTGAGGGAGCTGAGCAAAAATCTGATTCATGCTGAAAAAGGACTGCTGATGCTATTGGATTCTGACCTCTTTACACTCGGAATGGATTTTTCAGAGCTACAAGAGTCCAATTGACGCGCTCTTAATTGGGTTGGAAAGTAGACATCTAGGGCTTTCCAGAAATATATAATAGTCCATACTTTGCTCGAAGATAAATGACGTAAACTGGCATTTAATGCCAGTTCCATGTTCCATTCTAGTGTTAAACGCCAGAAACATGTTGCAAATTAGAGTTAAATGCCCAAAACAGGTTACAACCTGCTGTTTAACTCCATAAACAGCCCAGCACACACCAAGTGGGCCCCAGAAGTAGATTTCTGCACTATCTATCTTAGTTTACTCATTTTCTATAAACCTATGTTACTAGTTTAGTATTTAAACAACTTTTAGAGATTTATTCTACATATCATGACATTTTTAGATCTGAACTTTGTACTTTTTGACGGCATGAGTCTCTAAACTCCATTGTTGGGGGTGAGGAGCTCTGCAGCGTCTCGATGAATTAATGCAATTATTTCTGTTTTCTATTCAAACACGCTTGTTTCTATCTAAGATATTCATTCGCACTTCAATATGATGAATGTGATGATATGTGACACTCATCACTATTCTCAATCTATGAACACGTGCCTGACAACCATCTCTGTTCTACCTTCGATTGAATAAGTATCTCTTGGATTCCTTAATCAGAATCTTCGTGGTATAAGCTAGAATCCATTGGCAGCATTTTTGAGAATCCAGAAAGTCTAAACCTTGTCTGTGGTATTCTGATTAGGATTCAGGGATTGAATGACTGTGACGAGCTTCAAACTCACAAGGGTTGGGCGTAGTGACAGACGCAAAAGGATCAATGGATCCTATTCCAGCATGAGTGAGAACCGACAGATGATTAGCCGTGCGATGACAGCGCACCTGGACCATTTTCACTGAGAGGACGGATGGTAGCCATTGACAATGGTGATCCACCAACACACAGCTTGCCATAGGAGGAACCTTGCGTGCGTGAAGAAGAAGACAGGGGGAAAGCAGAGATTCAGAAGATAAAGCATCTCCAAAACTCCAACATATTCTCCATTACTGCATAACAAGTATTATTAAATTCATGCTCTCTTGTTCATTTGCAAATCAACTGATAATTATAATTGATATCCTGACTAAGAGTTACAAGATAACCATAGCTTGCTTCAAGCCAACAATCTCTGTGGGATCGACCCTTACTCACGTAAGGTATTACTTGGACGACCCAGTGCACTTGCTGGTTAGTGGTACGAATTGTGAAAAGTGTGATTTACAATTTCGTGCACCAAGTTTTTTGCGCCGTTTCCGGGGATTGTTCGAGTTTGAACAACTGACGGTTTATCTTGTTACTTAGATTAGGAAAAATTTGTCTTTTTGGTTTAGAGTCACTAAAATTGCATCTTTTATTATTCCTTTTTAAAAAATTATTTCAAAAATATTATTTTTCTTTATTAGTTTTTAAATTTTTCTTGGAGTCTTTTGTTTGAGTTTAGTTTCATATCTTAAGTTTGGTGTCAATTGCATGTTTTTGTTTTCCTTAAAAAAAATAAAATAATACCTTTTTAAAACACGTTAAATTTATAGCTCAGTTGGTTAGAGCGTTGTGCTTGTGTTCTTGGTAATTGGGTATCTTCCTTTTAGAATTTTTTCAAAAATAATTTTTCTTTGATTAAATCCTGTGCCAAACTTTAAGTATGGTGTTCTCTTGTTAATTTTTCTTTAATTTTCGAAAATTTTATTTTGGTTTTCTAAAAATTTTAAGTTTGGTGTTCTAACTTCATGTTCTTGTTGTTCTTGTGAGTCTTCAAAGTGTTCTTGAGTCTTCTTTGTGTTTTGATCTTAAAATTTTTAAGTTTGGTGTTCCTTGATATTTTCTCTCCAAAATTTTCGAAAACAAGGAGCATTAGATCTAAAAATTTTAAGTCCTGTGTCTTTTGTGTGTTTTTCTCTTTCATCATAAAATTCAAAAATAAAAAATATCTTTTCTAACTATTTTTAAGCAAATATTTCAAAATTTTTCATAAAAATTCAAATTTCAATTTCAAAATTTTATCTTATCATATCTTAGTTGTCAAGTTTTAAAAAAATCATATCTTTTTCAAAACTCTCTAACCACTTTCTCTCTCCTCACTTTTTCGAAAATCTTCATAAAATATTTTCAAATTTTTTATTTTTTATTTTAGTTTTTATTTTATTTTATTTTATTATTTCAGAATTTTTTTTAAATAAATAAAATAAATCCAAGTCATCTCCCTTTCTCCATCATGGATCTAAGTGGAAATGAACAGTCCAAAAGGACTCTGGGGTCATATGCTAACTCCACTACTGCTTCATATGGGAGTAGTATCTGTATACCCTCCATCAGAGTCAGTAGTTTTGAGTTGAATCCTCAGCTCATTATCATGGTGCAGTAAAGTTGCCAGTATTCCGGTCTTCCACAGGAAGAACCTACAGAGTTTCTAGCACAGTTTTTACAAATTGCTGACACAGTACATGATAAGGAAGTAGATCAGGATGTCTACAGATTATTACTTTTCCATTTGCTATAAAAGACCAAGCTAAGAGGAGGTTAAATAACCAACCTAAGGCTAGCATAAGGACATGGAAACAGCTGTCAGAAAAATTCATGAATCAATATTTCCCTCCAAAACGGATGACACAGCTAAGGCTGAACATCCAAGGCTGGGAGAGATACAGAGAGATGCTAAGAAAATGTCCCTCTGAAATGTTTTCAGAGTGGGTGCAGTTAGACATCTTCTTTTATGGGCTTACAGAGAAAGCTCAGATGTCTTTGGACAACTCAGCTGGTGGATCTATACACGTGAGAAAGACAATTGAAGAAGCTCAAGAGCTCATTGATACAGTTGCCAGAAATCAGCATCTGTACCTAAGTAGTTAACCTTCTATGAAAGAAGAGGCTAAAACAGTAACTGCTGAACTCAGTCCTGCAGAACAAGTTACTGAATTCAATCAGCAATTAGATTTTCTAACAAAACAGCTAGCCGAATTCAAGGAGATACTACAAGACACAAGAATGGCTAATATGAATATGGAAGTACAGTTGAAACAAACAGAGCAGCAGTTATCAAAACAAATAACAGAAGAGTGCCAAGCAGTTTAATTAAGAAGTGGGAAGACATTAAATACCTCACTTCAAGGCAGCAGGAAGCCAAGAAATGAACAAACTGCTACCCAAAATCCCTCCGAGGACCGTAAGGGCCTAGAGAGGAATAATTCTGGCGTTCAAATGCCAGAAAAGGGTGGAAAGCTGCCGTTAAACGCCCAACCCATGCTCAATTCTGGCATTCAAATGCCACAAACAGGCAAGAAGTTGGCGTTAAACGCCCAAGGAAAGCTCAGTTTTGGCATTCAAACGCCAGAAACAGGTAAGGAGATGGCGTCCAATGCCAATCAAGCTTCCAACCCTGGCATTCAAACGCCAGTGGGGGATCAGACACATACAAGTGCTGATAGCAACCCCTCTAAAAAGGCTTCTCCAACCACATCTGTAGGAAATAAACCTGCAGCAACTAAGGTTGAGGAATACAAAGCCAAAATGTCTTATCCTCAGAAACTTCGCCAAGCGAAACAGGATAAGCAATTTGCCCGCTTTGCAGACTATCTCAGGACTCTTGAAATAAAGATTCTGTTTGCAGAGGCACTTAAGCAAATACTCTCTTATGCTAATTTCATGAAAGAGATCTTAAGTCATAAGAAGGATTGGAGAGAAACTGAAAAAGTTTACCTCACTAAAGAATGCAGTGCAGTCATTCTGAAAAGCTTACCAAAGAAGCTTAAAGATCCCGAAAGCTTCATGATACCATGCACATTAGAGGGTACTTGTACCAAGAAAGCTCTATGTGATCTTGAAGCAAGTATCAACCTAATACCTGCATCCACTATCAAAAAGCTTGGTTTGACAGAAGAAGTCAAACCAACCCGGATATGTCTCCAACTTGCTGATGGTTCCATTAAATACCCATCAGGCGTGATTGAAGACATGATTGTCAAGGTTGGGCCATTTTCCTTTCCCACTGACTTTGTGGTGCTGGAAATGGAGGAGCACAAGAGTGCAACTCTCATTCTAGGAAGACCTTTCCTAGCAACTGGACGAACCCTCATTGACGTCCAAAAAGGGGAATTAACCCTGAGAATCAATGAGGACGAGTTTAAGTTGAATGTTGTCAAAGCTATGCAGCATCCAGACACCCCAAACGACTGCATGAGCATTGATATTATTGACTCTCTGGTGGAAGAGGTCAATATGACTGAGAGTCTCGAATCAGAGCTAGAGGATATCTTTAAAGATGTTCAGCCTGATCTGGAGGAAACAGAGAGAATAATAGAACCTCTGAAAATCCCTCAGGAAGAGGAGAAACCTCCTAAACCCGAGCTCGAACCATTACCACCATCCCTGAAATATGCATTTCTGAGAGAAGGTGACACTTTTCCTGTAATCATAAGCTCTACCTTACAGCCACAGGAAGAGGAAGCACTAATTCAAGTGCTGAGGACACACAAGACAGCTCTTGGGTGGTCCATAAGTGATCTTAAGGGCATTAGCCCAGCCATATGCATGCACAAGATCCTATTGGAAGATAATGCTAAGCCAGTGGTTCAACCACAAAGGCGGCTAAATCCAGCCATGAAGGAAGTGGTGCAGAAGGAGGTCACTAAATTACTAGAGGCTGGGATCATTTATCCTATTTTTGATAGCCCCTGGGTAAGCCCTGTCCAAGTCGTCCCTAAGAAGGGTGGCATGACAGTGGTTCATAATAAAAAAAAATGAACTGGTTCCTACAAGAACAGTTACAGGGTGACGTATGTGTATTGATTATAGAAGGCTCAATACAGCTACTAGAAAGGATCATTTTCCTTTACCATTCATAGACCAGATGCTAGAAAGACTAGCAGGTCATTATTACTACTGCTTTCTGGATGGATATTCAGGTTATAATCAAATTACAGTAGATCCCCAGGATCAAGAGAAAACAGCATTCACATGTCCATCTAGAGTATTTGCATACAGAAGGATGCCATTTGGTCTGTGCAATACACCTGCAACCTTTCAAAGGTGCATGCTATCTATTTTCTCTGATATGGTGGAAAAATTTCTGGAAGTCTTCATGGATGACTTTTAAGTATTTGAAGACTCATTCAGCTCCTATCTTGACCATCTAGCACTTGTTCTAAAGAGGTGCCAAGAGACTAACCTGGTTTTAAACTGGGGAAAATGTCACTTTATGGTGACTGAAGGAATTGTCCTTGGGCACAAAATTTTGAACAAGGGAATAGAGGTGGATCAAGCTAAGGTTGAGGTAATTGAAAAATTACCACCACCTGCCAATGTTAAGGCAATCAAAAGCTTTTAGGGGCATGCAGGATTCTACAGGAGGTTTATAAAAGATTTTTCAAAAATTGCAAAACCTCTGAGTAATCTGCTAGCTGCTGACACGCCATTTATCTTTGATAAGGAGTGTCTGCAGGCGTTTGAGACTCTGAAAGCTAAGCTGGTCACAGCACCAGTCATATCTGCACCAGACTGGACATTACCATTTGAACTAATGTGTGATGCCAGTGACCATGCCATTGGTGCAGTGTTGGGACAAAGGCATGATAAGCTTCTGCACGTCATTTATTATGCCAGCCGTGTTTTAAATGACGCACAGAAGAACTACACAACCACAGAAAAAGAGTTACTTGTAGTGGTTTACGCCATTGACAAGTTCAGATCTTATTTAGTAGGATCAAAAGTGATTGTGTACACTAACCATGCTGCTCTTAAATATCTACTCACAAAGCAGGATTCAAAACCCAGACTCATAAGATGGGTGTTGCTTCTGCAAGAGTTTGATATAGAAATAATAGACAAAAAAGGGACAGAGAACCAAGTAGCAGATCACTTGTCTCGAATAGAACCAGTAGAAGGGGCGTTCCTCCCTCTTACTGAGATCTCTGAAAACTTTTCGGATGAGCAACTTTTTGCCATCCAAGAAGTACCATGGTTTGCAGACATTACAAACTACAAGGCTGTGAGATTCATACCCAAAGAGTATAGTAGGCAGCAATCAAAGAAATTGATCTCGGATGCAAAGTACTATCTGTGGGATGAACCATATCTCTTCAAGAGATGTGCAGACGGAGTAATCCGTAGATGTATGCCTAAAGAAGAGGCACAGAAGATCCTCTGGCATTGCCATGGATCACAGTATGGAGGACATTTTGGAAGTGAGCGAACAGCCACAAGAGTCCTCCAATGTGGCTTCTACTGGCCTACTCTCTATAAAGACTCCCGAGAGTTTGTACGTAATTGTGACAGTTGCCAAAGATCTGGTAATCTGTCTCACAGTTATGCCATGCCTCAACAAGGGATCTTGGAGATTGAGTTATTTGATGTATGGGGTATTGACTTCATGGGGCCTTTCCCACCATCATACTCAAACACTTAAATTCTGGTGGCAGTGGATTATGTATCCAAATGGGTGGAGGCTATTGCAACACCCACTAATGATACTAAGACAGTGCTGAAATTCCTCCAGAAACACATCTTCAACAGATTTGGTGTCTCTAGAGTACTAATCAGTGATAGGGGCGCTCATTTCTATAATAAACAGCTTTACTCTGCTATGGTTCGATATGGAGTTAGCCACAGGGTGGCTGATGAGCGGATATTTTATACGCTTTTTGGGGGTAATTTCATGTAGATTTTAGTATGTTTTAATTAGTTTTTTAGTAGAATATTATTAGTTTTTAGGAAAAAATCATATTTCTGGACTTTACTATGAGTTTGTGTATTTTTCTGTGATTTCAGGTATTTTCTGGCTGAAATTGAGGGAGCTGAGCAAAAATCTGAGTTAGGCTGAAAAAGGACTACTGATACTGTTGGATCCTGACCTCCCTGCACTCGAAATCGATTTTCTGGAGCTACAGGAGCCTAATTGGCAAACTCTCAACGGCGTTGGAAAGTAGACATCCAGGGCTTTCCAGCAATATATAATAGTCCATACTTTGCGTGAAGATAGATGACGTAAACTGGCATTCAACGTCAGTATCATGCTGCTGTCTGGCGTCCAGCGCCAGAAACAGGTTACAAGCTGGAGTTCAACGCCAGAAACAGGTTACAACCCGGCGTTGAACGCCCAAAACAGCCCCAGGCACGTGAGAAGCTTAAGTCTCAGCCCCAGCACATACCAAGTGGGCCCCAGAAGTGGATTTCTGCATCATCTATCATAGTTTACTCATTTTCTGTAAACTTAGGTTACTAGTTTACTATTTAAACAACTTTTAGAGATTAACTTTGTATCTCATGACATTTTCAGATCTGGATTTTATACACTTTGACGGCATGAGTCTCTAAACTCCATTGTTGGGGGTGAGGAGCTCTGCAGCGTCTCAATGAATTAATGCAATTGTTTCTATTTCTCCATTCAAACGTGTGTGTGTTCCTATCTAAGATGTTCATTCACGCTTAATTGTGAAGGAGGTGATGATCCGTGACACTCATCACCTTCCTCAATCCATGAACGTGTGCCTGACAAACACCTCCGTTCTACATCAGATTGAATGATCATCTCTTAGCTTCCTTAATCAGAATCTTCGTGGTATAAGCTAGAACTGATGGCGGCCACTCTTGAGGATCCAGAAAGTCTAAACCTTGTCTGTGGTATTCCGAGTAGGATTCAAGGATTGAATGGCTGTGATGAGCTTCAAACTCGCGATTGCTGGGCGTGATGACAAACGCAAAAGGATCAATGGATCCTATTCCAACATGATCGAGAACCAACAGCTGATTAGCCGTGCTGTGACAGAGCATCTGGACCGTTTTCACTGAGAGGATGGGAAGTAGCCACTGACAATGGTGACACCCTACATACAGCTTGCCATGGATGGAACTTTACATACAATTGAGTTGAATATTACATTGCAGGAATTCAGAGGACAAAGCATCTCCAAATCTCCAACATATTCTCCATTAATAAAGTAACAATTACTTATTCCAAACACTTTTACTTCTTACAATTAAATCCAAATAACCTTATTGGCATCCTGACTAAGATTAATAAAATAAACATAGCTTGCTTCAAACCAATAATCTCCGTGGGATCGACCCTTACTCACGTAAGGTATTACTTGGACGACCCAGTGCACTTGCTGGTTAGTTGTGCGGAATTGTCAAGAATTGTGATCTGCAATTTTGTGCACCAAGTTTTTGGCGCCGTTGCCGGGGATTATTCGAGTTTGAACAACTAAAGGTTTATTTTGTTGCTTAGATTAGGAAGAATTTATCCTTTTTTTTTCACTAGAATTGCATCTTTTATTATCCCTTTTTAAAAATTTTTCAAAAATATTATTTTTCTTTATCAATTTTTAATTTTTTTTTGTGAGTTTAGTGTCTTGTTCTAAGTTTGGTGTCAATTGCATATTTTATATTTTTCTCTAAAATTTTCGAACTTGTGTTCTTTGTTCTTCATTGATCTTCAAGTAGTTCTTGTTTATTTTTCTTATTTGATCTTGAGTTTTTCTTGTTTTGTGTCTTTTCTTATTTTTCTTGTGCTTTTTCAAAATATTAACTTTCAAAAATTATACTTTTATCCATAAGAATAATACATCTTTAAAATACGTTATATTTTTAGCTCAGTTGGTTATAGCATTGGCTTATGTTCTTGGCAATTGGGCATCTTCTTTTTAAAATCTTTTTTTTTAAAAAATAATTTTTCTTAATTTAATCTTATGCCAAACTTTAAGTTTGGTGTTTTCTTGTTGATCTTTCTTTAATTTTCGAAAATTTATCTTGGTTTTCTAAAAATTTTAAGTTTGGTGTTCTTTCTTTTGTTCTTGGTGTTCTTGTGAATCTTCAAGGTGTTCTTGAGTCTTTCTTGTGTTTTGATCTTAAAATTTTTAAGTTTGGTGTTCCTTGGTGTTTTCCCTCCAAAATTTTTGAAAATAAGGAGCATTAGATCTAAAAATTTTAAGTCTTGTGTCTTTTGTGTTTTTTTTTTCTTTCATCATAAAATTCAAAATTCAAAAAAAATATATCTTTTCTAACTAATTTTAAACTCTAACTTCGAAATTTTTTATATAAAAATTTCAAATTTCAATTTCAAAATTTTTTTCGAAAATCTTTACAAAATATTTTTAATTTCTTTTTTTTATATTTTATTTATTTCGTTTTTATTTATTCCATTTTTATTTTATTTTTATTAAATAAATAATATCAACATACATATCATCTCCCTTGTTCCATCATGGAATTAAGTGGAAATGAACAGTCCAGGAGAACTCTGGGGTCATATGCTAACCCCACTACTGCTTCATATGGGAGTAGTATCTGTATACCCTCCATTGGAGTTAGTAGCTTTGAGTTGAATCCTCAGCTCATTATCATGGTGCAGCAAAACTGCCAGTATTCCGATCTCCCACAGGAAGAACCTACAGAGTTTCTGGCACAATTTTTACAAATTGCTGACACAGTACATGATAAGGAAGTAGATCAGGATGTCTACAAATTATTACTGTTTCCATTTGCTGTAAAAGATCAAGCTAAGAGGTGGTTAAATAACCAGCCTAAGAACAGCATAAAAACATGGAAACAGCTGTCAGAAAAATTCCTGAATCACTATTTCCCTCCAAAACGGATGACACAGCTAAGGCTAAGCATCCAAGGTTTCAAATAAGGAGATAATGAATCCCTTTATGATGCCTGGGAGAGATACAGAGAGATGCTAAGAAAATGTCCCTCTGAAATGTTTTCAGAGTGGGTGCAATTAGACATCTTCTACTATGGGCTTACAGAAAAAGCTCAGATTTCTCTAGACCACTCAGCTGGTGGATCTATACATATGAGAAAAACAATTGAAGAAGCTCAAGAGCTTATTGATACAGTTGCCAGAAATCAGCATCTGTACCTAAGCAGTGAATCTTCCATGAAAGAAGAAGCTAAAACAATAACTGCTGAACTCAGTCCTGTGGATCAAGCTAACGAATTCAATCAGCAATTAGACTTTCTAACCCAGCAACTAGTCGAATTCAAGGAAATACTACAGGAAACAAGAATGGCTAACAGGAATATGGAAGTACAGTTAAAGCAAACAGAAAAGCAACTGTCAAAACAAATAGCAGAAGAATGCCAAGCAGTTCAACTAAGAAGTGGGAAAATATTAAATACTTCACTTCAAAGCAGCAGGACGCCAAGAAATGAACAAATAGCTACTCAAAATCCCTCTAAGGACAATCAGAGCCCAGAGAAGAATAAGGCTGGCGCTGAACGCCCAGACCATGCTCACTCCTGGCATTCAACACTAGAAACAAGCATGAATCCGGCATTGAACGCCCAAAGGGAGCACAATTCTGGCGTTCAGATGCCAGTAACAGATAAGGAGTTGGCGTCTAACGCCACTCCAGCTCCCACCCCTGGCATTCAAATGCCAGTGGGGGATCAGTCACATACAAGTGTGCTGATAACAACCCTTCTAAAAAGGCTTCCCAATCCACATCTGTAGGAAATAAACCTGCAGCAACTAAGGTTGAGGAATACAAAGCCAAAATGCCTTATCCTAAAAAACTCCACCAAGCGGAACAGGATAAGCAATTTGCCCGCTTTGCAGACTATCTCAGGACTCTTAAAATAAAGATTCCGTTTGCAGAAGCACTTGAGCAAATACCCTTTTATGCTAAGTTCATGAAAGAGATCTTAAGTCATAAGAAGGATTGGAGGGAAACTGAAAAAGTTTACCTCACTGAAGAATGCAGTGCAGTCATTCTGAAAAGCTTACCTGAGAAGCTTAAAGATTCCGGGAGCTTTATGATACCATGCACATTAAAGGGTAATTGTACCAAGCAAGCTCTATGTGACCTTGGGGCAAGTATCAACCTAATACCTGCATCTATTATCACAAAGCTCGGTTTGACTGAAGAAGTCAAACCAACCCGGATATGTCTTCAACTTGCTGATGGCTCCATTAAATACCCATCAGGCGTGATTGAAGACATTATTGTCAAGGTTGGGCCATTTGCCTTTCCTACTGACTTTGTGGTGCTGGAAATGGAGGAGCACAAGAGTGCAATTCTCATTCTAGGAAGACCTTTCCTAGCAACTGGCCGAACCCTCATTGACGTCCAAAAAGGGGAAGTAACCTTGAGAGTCAATGAGAAGGAGTTCAAGTTGAATGTTGTCAAAGCCATGCAACATCCAGACACCCCAAATGACTGCATGAGTGTTGATATTATTGACTCTCTGGTAAGAGAGGTCAATATGGCTGAGAGTCTCGAATCAGAGCTAGGGGACATCTTTAAAGATGTTCAGCCTGATCTGGAGGAATCAGAGAGAATAGTAGAACCTCTGAAAATCCCTCAAGAAGAGGAGAAACCTCCTAAACCCGAGCTCAAACCATTACCACCATCCCTAAAATATGCATTCCTGGGAGAAGGTGATACCTTTCCTGTAATCATAAGCTCTACCTTAGAGCCACAGGAAGAGGAAGCACTAATTCAAGTGCTAAGGACACACAAGACAGCTCTTGGGTGGTCCATCAGTGATCTCAATGGCATTAGCCCAGCCAGATGCATGCACAAGATCTTGCTGGAGGGTGACGCCAAGTCAGTGGTTCAACCACAAAGGCGGCTGAATCCAGCCATGAAGGAGGTGGTGCAGAAAGAGGTCACTAAGTTACTAGAGGCTGGGGTTATTTATCCTATTTCTGATAGCCCCTGGGTAAGCCCTGTCCAAGTCGCCCCTAAGAAAGGTGGCATGACAGTAGTTTATAATGAAAAAAATGAACTGGTTCCTACAAGAACAGTTACTGGGTGGCGTATGTGTATTGATTATAGAAGGCTCAATACAGTTACCAGAAAGGATCATTTTCCTTTACCATTCATAGACCAGATGCTAGAAAGACTGGTAGGTCATGAATACTACTGCTTCCTGGATGGATATTCAGGTTATAATCAAATTGCAGTAGATCCAAAAGATCAAGAGAAAACGGCATTCACATGTCCATCTGGAGTATTTGCATACAGAAGGATGCCATTTGGCCTGTGCAATGCACCTGCAACCTTTCAGAGGTGCATGCTCTCAATTTTCTCTGATATGGTGAAAAAATTTCTGGAAGTCTTCATGGATGACTTTTTAGTATTTGGAGACTCATTCAGCTCCTGTCTTGACCATCTAGCACTTGTTCTAAAGAGATGCCAAGAGACTAACCTGGTTTTAAACTGGGAAAAATGTCACTTTATGGTGACTGAAGGAATTGTCCTTGGGTACAAAATCTCGAACAAGGGAATAGAGGTGGATCAAGCTAAGGTAGAGGTAATTGAAAAATTACCACCACCTGCCAATGTTAAGGCAATCAGAAGCTTTCTGGGGCATGCAGGATTCTATAGGAGGTTTATAAAGGATTTTTCAAAAATTGCCAAACCTCTGAGCAACCTGCTAGCTGCTGACACGCCATTTGTCTTTGATAAGGAGTGTCTGCAGGCATTTGAGACTCTGAAAGCTAAATTGGTCACAGCATCAATCATCTCTGCACCAAACTGGACATTGCCATTTGAACTAATGTGTGATGCCATTGGCGCAGTGTTGGGACAAAGGCATGACAAGCTTCTGCACGTCATTTACTATGCCAGCCGTGTTCTAAATGACGCACAGAAGAATTACACAACCACAGAAAAAGAGCTACTTGCAGGGGTTTACGCCATTGACAAATTCATATCCTATTTAGTAGGATCAAAAGTGATTGTGTACACTAATCATGCTGCTCTTAAATATCTACTCACAAAGCAGGATTCAAAACCCATACTTATAAGATGGGTGTTGCTTCTGCAAGAGTTTGATATAGAAATAAGAGACAGAAAAGGGACAGAGAATCAGGTAGCAGATCACCTGTCCCGAATAGAACCAGTAGAAGGGGCGTCCCTCCCTTTTACTGAGATCTCTGAAACCTTTCCGGATGAACAACTCTTTGCCATCCAGGAACTGCCATGGTTTGCAGATATTGCAAATTACAAGGCAGTGAGGTTCATACCCAAAGAGTACAGTAAGCAGCAATCAAAGAAATTGATCACAGATGCAAAGTACTATCTTTGGGATGAACCATATCTCTTCAAGAGATGTGCAGACGGAGTAATCCGTAGATGTGTGCCTAAGGAAGAAGCGCAGAAGATCCTATGGCACTGCCATAGATCACAGTATGGAGGACATTTTGGAAGTGAGCGAACAGCCACAAGAGTCCTCCAATGTGGCTTCTACTGGCCTACTCTCTATAAAGATTCCCGAGTGTTTGTACTTAATTGTGACAGTTGCCAAAGATATGGCAATCTGCCTCACAGTTATGCCATGCCTCAACAAGGGATCTTGGAGATTGAGTTGTTTGATGTATGGGGTATTGACTTCATGGGACCTTTCCCACCATCATACTCAAATACTTATATTCTGGTGGCAGTGGATTATGTATCCAAATGGGTGGAGGCTATTGCAACACCCACTAATGACACTAAAACAGTGTTAAAATTCCTCCAGAAACACATCTTCAGCAGATTTGGTACCTCTAGAGTATTAATCAGTGATGGGGGCACTCATTTCTGCAATAAACAGCTTTACTCTACTTTGGTTCGTTATGGAGTTAGCCACAGGGTAGCTACTCCATATCACCCATAGACTAATGGGCAAGCTGAAGTCTCAAATAGAGAACTCAAAAGAATCCTGGAACGGACTGTAATTAACCGTAGAAGGGATTGGGCAAGAAGCTTGGATAATGCTCTGTGGGCATACAGAACAGCATTCAAGTCCCCTATAGGGACCTCTCCATACCAGCTTGTGTATGGAAAGGCATGTCACTTGCCAGTGGAACTGGAACACAAGGCCTACTGGGCAACCAGATTCCTAAACCTTGATGCCAAGTTAGCTGGAGAAAAACGATTGCTCTAGTTAAATGAGCTAGAGGAATTTAGACTCAATGCTTTCGAGAATGCAAAAATTTACAAAGAGAAAGCGAAAAGATGGCATGATAAGAAATTGTCATCCAGAGTCTTTGAGCCGGGGCAAAAAGTTCTGCTATTTAATTCTAAGCTCAAATTATTTCCCGGGAAATTAAAATCCCGGTGGAGATGTCCATATGTGATTACAAGTGTATCACCATATGGATACGTAGAGCTTCAGGATAATGAATCTAACAAAAAGTTCATTGTTAATGGACAGAGAGTTAAACATTATCTTGAAAGTAATTTTGAGCAAGAATGCTCAAAACTGAGACTTGATTAAAAGCTCAGTAATAGTCCAGCTAACGACATTAAAGAAGCGCTTGCTGGGAGGCAACCCAGCCATTCACAAAATTTAATTTTATTTGTTTTTGCTAATCAATTGATTTTTACAGGTATATGTCAGAGTATCTTCAAAAGGTAAAATTGAAATTGATTGAATTCACAGAGTTATAGGGAAATTTGGAAGCTCACTGGCATGAAAAAGCCAGTAAGAAACGTTTTGGGCGTTGAACGCCCAAAAGAAGCACCCATTGGGCGTTCAACGCCAGTAAGGGTAGCCATCTGGGCGTTAAACGCCAGAAAGGAGCATCTTCTGGGCGTTGAACGCCAGAAAGAAGCACCTTCTGGGCGTTTAACACCAGATTGACAGCGTCCTGGGCGTTCAGAAAAACGCCCAGTGACAAAGGACTTCCTGGCGTTCAACGCCAGAAAGAAGCAACAGCTGGGCGTTGAACGCCCAGGAGAAGCAACAATTGGGCGTTAAACGCCCAAAACATGCAGCAGTTGGGCGTTTAACGCCAGGATGGTGGGGAGGAGGTAAAATTCATTTTTCTTCAAAAATTTTCTAATTTTTATGTTTCAATTCATGATTTCTTGCATAAACATGTTTCCAAATATCATCCTTCAATTCCAAAAATTTTAATCCTAATTTCTAAATCCTTAATTTCTGAAATCCCTTTTTCAAAGATTTTACATGCATCTTCATCCATAAAGACAGATGATTTCCAATCCAATCCAACTCTTTTTTTTAAGTTTTTCAAAATTTAATTATCTTTTAAAATCTTTTTCAAATTAAAAATTCAGATTTATTTCATATCTTTTTAAATTATATTCTTTTCTTATCATATTTATCTTTTATAAATCATATCTCTTATCTTATATCTTTTTCTTATTTTCGAATACCCACCCCCTCCCTATATTCACTTTCGGTGCCCCTCTCATCATCCACCATTCCAC